>NW_007729386.1:249981-263868 GCF_000696425.1 Galeopterus variegatus | reverse complement strand
AAAAAAAAAAAAAAAAAAAAAAAAAAAAAAAAAAAAAAAAAAAGCAAAAATGTGGGGCACCTATACCATGGACTGCTGCTCAGAAATAAAAAGGAACAAACTATTGACACATACAACAACCTGAATGAACCTCCAGAGAATTATGTGGAGTGAAAAAAAAAGCCAATCCCAAAAGAATATATGCTGTAGGATTCCTTGTATATAACATCTTGAAATGACAAAATTATAGAAGTAACAGATTGGTGACTGCCAGGGGTCAGCCATGGCGGTCATGAAGGCCCTTGTGGCAATGGAATTACCCTCTATCTTGGCTGCGGTGGTGCATGCACAAACCTACGTGTGTGGTGATACCATATAGAACTACACACACCACAGACAGATGAGTACAAATAAAACTGGGAAAAGCTGAAATAGGTCAGTGGGTTGTATCAATGTCCATGTCACAGTTATAATATTTTACTGCACGTCCTCTACCTGAAATGCTTTTCCCTGAGATGTCCACATGGATAACTCCCGCACCTTCTGAATTCATAAGGCTTTACCACTGTGGGGAACTAGGTAAAGTTTACATGAGATCTCTGTATTATTTCTTACAACTGCATGTAAATCTACAATGATCTCAAAATTAAAAGTTTAATTTTTAAAAACCCTGTGAATTTAAACACATAGATATTTCATAATATAATGTAAGAATGCAAACTAGTAGTGGTTTGTCTGAATCACACATTGCAAATACGTCTTTCACTATGTTGCTTGTCTTTTGACTTTGTGTATGGCATTTTTAATGACAAAAAAATTTTTTTTATCTTGTACACTTCATTAATCTTCTCTTTAACACCTCCAGAGCTTTATGCCAGGCTTAGAACCACCTTTTTTAGTAAATTATAAAAACATTCTACCATGTTTTCCTCTAGTACTGCTATGGTTTCAGCTGTCTTAAATTTAAGTCTTTGATGCATTCGGTGCACAAAGTGAAATAAGGTTGTAATTGTGGTGTGTGGGTGTGTGTGTTTACAAATGGCTGCCCAATTATCTCATCGTCATTTGTAGGATAAACTACAGTACTCAACTGGCCTGCCACACCTATGACTTATTTTTACCCTTCATCCTCATCCTCTTCACGTAGCTCTTGTGGAAGTTTAAAGGCATTCAGTCATATATCTTCCACTTCCTCTTTTTGTACAAACATCATTATTCACCTGAAGAGCTTTTCAACAGCACTCAAACTGAAACTGCAGAAGGGAAGCCCTACGACTCTCAGAGCCTCTTGAATTCTACAGAAAGCTTGACTTGGTGGAGAGCTGAAGAGCAGAATGCTCAAGGTCCAGTTTTAACAGGAAGGTATGCTTTGGCTTTATTGGAACAACAGGTCAGAAAACTTCCCGTGATGTAACTTCTAAGGTAAGACTTCCAAGGAATAGAATTCCTAGGACTTGGGTACGTCAAAGAATTTATACATTCTCCCAAATCCAAGCCAGAGGCTGAGGTTGATCTGCCTACCTCTGTGCTCTGGAATACTGCAGCCTTGGCACAATTCCTGCAAACAAGGCTACTCCTGAGAGGGATCCAGCTCTGTCCCACAAGCCATCTTCACTGTATTTTTTTTTTTTTCCAACTCCCCTGTTGGGTCATAAGAGGAATTTCAGGGAAGGGAGAGGAAGGCGTGTCAGCAGCTTAAGTTCGCACCTTATTATGCTTTTTGCACTCTTCATAGTCACATCTCACTGATCTATAGTAAGAAAGAGCTTCTTTGGTCCCTGTGGTATGGTGGGGAGTTACTCTGCCCCTCTCAGGTCTCCCTCTCACCCTCTCTCCCGGGTTAGCTTTTCTCTCCGATATCGAGTCCTCCACTCTCCTCACCTCACACCTCAGTTCCCAGAACAGCCTCCTCACCAATTTCCTACCTTCATTCCTCTCACTCGACTCCATCCCACACACAGCTGTCAGAATCATCTTCCAAGAATCCCACTTACATCATGAAACTAATGGAATTACTCCTGCTCCTCTCTCCCTCCCCACCCCTCCAGGCTCAGAGTTCCATCTCCCCCTGAACTGTCCTGCAGTGGCCCAGGCCCCGGGGACCTTTGCTTTTCAAAGCTGCCACAACCAGGGCTGATATTCCTGGTCATGGGGTACAGACTGTCTACTCTCCAAGTGCATTCTGATGGGATCACCACCCATTATAATCCAGTCTGATGCCTGTGCAGTATCAGTCAGTGATTTCGACTGTCATCCTTGTCTATAGCATATGTCTCCATCTCACCTGGGTATAAACCACATGGCCTTGTTACTTAAGTATTCCCAGCGTGCACTTGTTTTGAATTTCCTTCTAGATTATGATTCATTCCCTGAGGGCAGCCACTCTTCTGTCTCAACCCCCAGGAACTAGCCCCCAGGCAACTGCAGAGCTGGCCCCTCCAACACTGGCCAAAGGAGTCAATGGATGGAATAAATAAATAATGGACAATAAAAATTAAAATCCTGCGCTTACCATCATCCAGATTTTAAGGCCCCTTGCCTTGCCTTAGAGCACCCCCAAAGTCGCTTCCTCTCTGCTCCTTCCTCTCCCTCCAACTGCTTCTTCTTTCTGTTATTATTCTCATCAGTATCACCACTAGCCCCTCCTGCCTCTCTCCCTGACATTTCCTCCTCCCCCTGGTGCTCTGGACTTCCTATGCTGGATTCTCGAAAGTTATTTCTGAGAGATTTTAAATTCCCACCCGAGATTCCAACAAGCCAGAGATTTCTGGGCAAAAGTGAATGCTAAGGTAGTTATCACCATGTCACGGGTGACTGCTTTATGGACAACGTATTTTAACTTCAGCTGAAGACGACCATGGAGCTAACAGCCCTGTTTAACACTGAAAATACGCCCTCCCTGCCCCCAACCTTCCCAATCCTCTTTGACCTGCTCTGGTTTTTTCTATCACTTATCTCTTTCTAATAGCTTATAACTGACATATTTAATCTGTTTATTATTCAGTGTCTGTTTCCCCTAACTAGAACATGAGCACCACAAGAGCAAGAGTTTTGTGTGTGTGTGTGTGTGTGTGTGTGTGTGGTAAAATACATATAACATGAAATTTACCATTTTAGCTGTTTTTAAGTTTACAGTTTAGTGGTATTAAGTACATTCACATTATTGTGCAACCATCACCACCATCCACTTCCAGAACTTCCATCTTGCAAAACTGAGAACTCTGTACCCATGAAACACTAACTCCCCGTTCCCCATTTCCCCCAAACCCTGGCAACTGCCATTCTGCTTTCTGTTTCTATGAATTTAACTACTCTAAGAACCTCATATAAGTGGGATCATAAGGTATTTGTCTTTTTGTGACTGGTTTATTTCACTTAGCGTAATATCTTCAAGGTTCATCCATGCTATAGCATCTGTCATAATTTCCTTCCTTTTAAAGACTGAATAATATTCCACGTGTAGTACATGCGCACACACCACATTTTGTTTACCCATTCATCTGTTGATGGACGCCTGCATTGTTTCCCCTTTCAGCTAATGCTGCTATGAATATGGGTGTACAAATATCTCTTCAAGACTCTGCTTTCAGTTCCTTTGGGTTTATATGCACAAGTAGAATTGCTGGGTCATGTAATTTTTGAGGAGCTGCCATACTGTTTTCCATAGCGGCTACCCCATTTTACAGTTCCACCAACAGTTCATAAGGTTTCCAGTTCTGCTCATCCCCACCAATACTTGCTATTTTCTGAATGGCCAGGGATTTTTGTCTATTCTATTCACCTGTATCTGTCAAGCATGTAGAGCAGGGCTTGGCAGGAAGTCAGCACTTGATAAGTATTTATTGAATTCAACTGTAGAACTGGTATTGACCAAGTGGCCCAGCAGTACCTGGGTTTGAATCTTGGCTCACACATTCAGACACTATACCGTGAACACATTATTTGGTTCAGGTTATCACTCATCTGCAATAGCACTTATCTCAAGGGGTGCTATAAAAATCCAATACAATGTAGATGTAAAGCTCCCAGCCCAGTGTGTCTGACAAGACTCCTTCACTTGTTCCCTTCTTTCCACCTTGATTCTCCCAAACAACACTTGAAGTGGACTTGGATAAGAAGGCTACCGGTGATCAGGCTGATTAGGTTAGTCTCTGCCTTTTTTGGTAAGTTTCATTTGACTACCTCTTGACTTGTGAATCTAAGAGAATCCCTGTTGACCAACAATCTCTTGTGTTGCTTTGTTCTTCTTCATGGCATGTATCATTACATGGAAGTATATGCCTTGTCTTTTTTTTATTTGTTTATCTTTCTTCGCCATTAGAACATAAGCTCCATGTGGGTAAAGTTTTCATCTGTCTTGTTTATTGTCATCTCTACAAAGCCCAGAACAATGCTTGGCACATAAAAAGCCTCACAAAATATTTGTTGAGTAAAAAAATTTTTTTAAGTAATTACTAATCATCTGTTATAGGCACTGTGCTTACTATTAGGCATCCAGACATAAATAAGGCCTTGTTCCTGCCCTCAAAGAATCCACAGTTTAATTAGGAGAAGACTTATAAACAAATGATTAAAAATAATGTGAGATGCACAGTAGAGACGTACATCAAAATAATACAAAGAAAGAAATTATTATTAAGTCTATTCAGAGGCTATGGTCAAGGAAGGCTTTCACTGAAAAGTGTCCCTACCAAGTTTTGAAGACTAACTAGAGTTTTTCTGGTAGAAAAAGAAGGAAAGGGCATTGTAAGTTTAGGGGATGATAAGTTAAAGCCCATAGGAGCAGAACATATAAAGATGTATTGTGGAAACAAGTAATTTTGTGTAGCTAAAAATCAAATTAAAGGAGGAGTATGGTGGGACAAGAGCCTAAAGAGGGGATAGATCTTGGAAGCTTGTTCAAACATTATGCTTAGACTTGATTCTTAGGTAGTCAGAGCCACCAAAAGGTTGTACACAGGAACTGACATGATGAGATACTCATTTTAGAGAATCAATGTAGCCCTGATGTGGCTGGAAGCTGGTTGGGAACACCAGAGCTTCCTGGAGAGCACCCTGCATGGGCATGGGACAGGCATTACTGTTTCAATGCAGGAAGGCTGCAACGGGCTGCTAAGCTAGCAGCTAGGTGCTGGATTCAAATTTGCACTAAAGCAGCAGATTCAGAGAGTCTGAATGTCTGTTCCAGCACTTTAAAAGAAAGTTTTATCAGGGTTCTAGTAATTTTGGTTTTAGAACAGCTACTTGGATTAGGATAGTTATATTGGATGTGGAATAAACAGCCATTGGACACTTGGCTTTAACAATCCACATTTCAAATTCCTTTTTTTTTTTTTTGACCAGTAAGGGTATTGCAACCCTTGGCATGGGTTGGTCCGCACCACGCTCAGCCAGTGAGCGCACCAGCCATCCCTATATAGGATCTGAACCCACGGCCTCGGTACCACCAGTGCCGAACTCTCCTGAGTGAGCCACAGGGCTGGCCCTCAAATTCCTTTTTATCTATGTAACTAACCTAGTCTATACTTTTGTTGACCCACTAGTAATACAGAGGGCATCTATTAAGCTGCGGCTAGCTCATATTATCTGAATTAGTGTGTTCTCTGTGGTGAGAGGAGAAAGATTTGGCTATATAGACCAGATTACAGATCGCCCTTTCTTTGGTCCAGACTTCACAGAGGGGAAAAAACCACTTCAAATGTCTCTGAGGACATGCCCCACGTCAGCTGCGCCAGAACAGGCAGGTGCTGAGGACCCCCACCGCAGGCTACTGCCGGCTGCCCAGAGAGGACTGAGAACCACCAGGCCCACATGCCCTGAGTCAGCCACACCAAAACAGGCAGGAGCCACGGGAACTCCAGCCCCGGTCGGTCCCCACCACATGGACATATGGGTCCAAGAAGAAATTAAACAGGAAATCAATCTCAGGGATCCTGAGAGCCTCCAGGCCCACAACACACCAAGCCAGCTATGCCAGAACAGGCAGATGCCATGGGACCCCCAGCCCAGGCTAGTCCCCACTGCCCAGAATTGACAGTCCCTTCAGAATCCAGGCCAGACATCAGAGTGGAACAAGTGGACCATAATACACCCTGCCACAAAACACTAAAGGAAAGATACCAGAAGTATGAAAAATCAAGAAAGTATATCACCCAAGGAAAGTAATAACCTCAAGCTCTAGATCCTATAGAGCAGGAAGTCTTTTAAATGACTAACAAGGAATTTCAAGCAACTATTCTAAGGAAACTAAATGAGATACAAGAAAACTCAGTTAGACAACACAACAAAATGAGAAAAAATATACAGGAGCTGAAAGAAGAAATGTACAAAGAAATCAATGCCCTGAAAAAAAATGTCATAGAGCTTGTAGAGCTGAGTGTTTCATTCAATGAAATAAAAAACACAACAGATAGTCTAACTAGCAGGCAAGAACAAGCAGAAGAGAGAATTTCTGACCTTGAAGGCAGGCTGTTTGAATTAACACAGGCAGACCAGAAAAAAGAATTTAAAAAATTGAAGAAAATCTAAGAGAGATAACAGACAACCTTAAGCACTCAAATATCCAAATCACTGGCATTCCGGAAGAGGAGGAAAAAGAAAATGGCATTGAAAACATATTCAATGAAATAATAGCTGAAAACTTCCCAGGTATAGGGAAAATCACAGATCTTCAGATTCAGGAGGCCCAAAGATATTCAAACATATTCAACCCAAAAAGGTCCTCTCCAAGACAAGTTATAGTCAAACCGGCAAAATTCAAAGACAAAGAGAGAATCTTAAAAGCTGCAAGAGAGAAGCAGCAAGTCACCTATAAGGGAGCCCCAATTACACTAACATCAGACTTTTCATCAGAAACCCCAAAAGCCAGAAAAGAATGGGATGATACATTCAAAATACTAAAGGACAAAGATTGCCAGCTAAGAATACTTTACCCAGCAAGGCTATCCTTCAAAAATGAAGGAAAAATAGTATATTTCTCAGACAGACAAAAACTGTGGAAGTTCACTACCACACCACCAGCCTTACAAGACATTCTCAAGGGAGTACTGGGTTTGATACCTGAAAAACAACTATCACTGCCATGAATTCTCAAGAAAGAACAAAACCTACCAGTAAAACAAAAATGCTAACAATAAAGAGAAAAAATAGTTTATCTACCACCCCAAGAAACCAACAAACACAGAAGACAAACAGAAAATCAGAAGGAAAGGAACAAAAGATACTTAAGACATCTAAACAAAAATAAGTAAAATGCTAGGATTAAATCAACACCTTTCAATAATAACTCTAAATGTAAAAGGATTAAATTCCCCACTCAAAAGACACAGACTGACTGACTGGATTAAAAAGATGGACCCAACAATATACTGACTTCAGGAGACTCACCTCACCTGTAAAGACACACATAGACAAAGAGTGAAAGGATGGAAAAAGATATACCATGCAAATAGAAAAGAAAAACAAGCTGGAGTAGCTATTCTTATATCAGATAAAATAGACTTTAAACTAAAAACCGTAAAAAGAGATAAAGAAGGCCACTATATAATGATAAAAGTATCTATCCACCAAGAAGACATAACAATCATAAATTTATATGCACCCAATGTCGGAGCAGCCAAATTTAAAAAGCAAATGCTATTAGATCTAAAGAATCAGATAGACATTAACAACGTAATAGCAGGGGACCTGAACACCCCACTCTCAACATTGGACAGATCATCTAGGGAAAAAAACAATAGAGAAACATAAGATCTAAACAACACTTTAGAACAATTGGACTTGGCAGCTATCTAAAGAATATTCCATCTAACAACCTCAGAATATTCATTCTTCTTATCAGTACATGGAACATTCTTCAGGACAGATCACATGTTAGGTCACAAATCAAGTCTCAACAAATTCAAAAAGATTGGAATTATTCCATGTATTTTTTTCAGATCACAATGGATTAAAATTAGAAATCAATAACAAACAAAACTCTGGAAACTATACAAACACTTGGAAATTAAACAACATTCTACTTAATGACATATGGGTCCAAGAAAAAATTAAACAGGAAATCAAAAAAATTTTTGAAACTAATGAAAATAATGACACATCATATCAAAACCTGTGGGATACTGCAAAAGCAGAACTAAGGGGGAAATTTATTGCATTAAATGCTTACTTCAGAAGAATGGAAAGATAGCAAATAAGCAACTTAACACTTCACCTTAAAGAACTAGAAAAACAAGAACAATCCAAACCCAAAGTTAGTAGACAGAAAGAAATAATTAGGATCAAGGTAGAGCTAAGTGAAATACAAACCAAAAAGATGATACAAAAGATCAATGAAACAAAAAGTTGGCTTTTGAAAAGATAAATAAAATTGACAAACCTTTAGCTAGGCTAACTAAGAAAAGAAAAGAGAAGATCCAAATAATAAAACTTAGAAATGAGAAGGTGATATTACAACTGATGCCTCAGAAATACAAGGAATCATTAAAGACTACTATAAACAACTATATACCAACAAATT
Source organism: Galeopterus variegatus (assembly GCF_000696425.1). Classification (NCBI taxonomy): domain Eukaryota; kingdom Metazoa; phylum Chordata; class Mammalia; order Dermoptera; family Cynocephalidae; genus Galeopterus; species Galeopterus variegatus. The sequence goes on along the minus strand of NW_007729386.1, from coordinate 255,371 downwards.
TGAAAATCTGGAAGAAATGGATAAATTTCTGAACACATACAAACTACCAAAACTGAGCCAAGAAGATATAGAAAATTGGAACAGACCAATAACAATAAAAGAGATTGAAGCTGTTATCAGAAGGTTCCCAACAAAGAAAAGCCCAGAACCAGATGGGTTCACTGCAGAGTTCTACCAAACCTTTGAAGAGGAATTGATACCAATTCTCTACAAACTATCCCAAAAGATTGAAACAGAGGCCATGCTCCCAAACTCATTCTATGAGGCAAACATCACACTAATAGCAAAACCAGACAAACATATATCAAAAATAGAAAACTACAGGCCAATATCCTTGAAGAATATAGATGCAAAAACCCTCAATAAAATGCTACATAACAGAATACAGCAACACATACACAAAATTGTACACCATGATCAAGTGGGATTCATCCCAGGGATGCAAGGTTGGTTCAACATACACATATCAGTAAATGTGATACACCACACTGATAAGAGCAAAGACAAAAACCATATAATCATTTCTATAGATGCTGAAAAAGCATTTGATAAAATTCAACATTCATTAATGAGAAAGACTCTCTACAAGTTAAGTATGGATGGAAAGTATCTCAACACAATTAAAACCATATATGATAAGCCCACTGCCAATATCATCCTGAATATCCTTAAGAACAGAAACTAGACACTCTAACCACTTCTACTCAACATAGTGTTGGAAGTACTAGCTAGAGCAATCAGAGAAGAGAAGGAAATAAAGGGCATCCAGATTGGAAAAGATGAAGTCAAACTGTCCCTGTTTGAAGATTATCTGATCCTATATGTTGAACAGCCTAAAGCCTCTACAAAAAAACTCTTAGAGTTGATAAATGATTTCAGCAAAGATGCAGGATACAAAATCAACACACATAATTCAATAGCATTTCTATACTCCAACAGTGAACATGCAGAAAAAGAAGTCAAGAAAGCTACTCCATTTACAATAGCCACCAAAAAAATAAAATACTTAGGAATAAAGTTAGACAATGGTGTGAAAAATTTCTATGAAGAGAACTACAGACCACTGTTGAGAGAAATTAAAGAAGACACAAGAAGATGGAAAGATATCCCATGCTCTTGGATCAGAAGAATTAACATTGCGAAAATGTCCGTATTAACCAAAGTGATCTACAGATTCAATGTAATCCCCATCAAAATTCCAATGATATTTTTCTCAGAAATGGAAAAAACTATCCAGACATTTATATGGAATAACAAAAGACCACATATAGTGAAAGCAATCCTGAGCAAAAAAAAATAAAGCTGGAGGCATAACAGTACCTGACTTTAAACTATACTCCAAAGTTATAATAACCAAAACAGCATGGTACTGGCATTAAAATAGACACTCAGACCAATGGAATAGAATAGAGAACCCAGAAATCAACCCATACACCTACAACTGTCTGACCTTTGACAAAGGCACCAAGTGTACACACTGGGGAAGAGACTGCCTCTTCAGCAAATGGTGAACTGGACATCCATATGTCCATATGTAGAAGAATGAAACTAGACCTGTACCTCTCACCATGTACCAAAATCAACTCAAAATGGATTAAAGAATTAAATATACATCCTGAAACAATAAAACTCCTTAAAGAAAACATAGGGGAAACACTCCAGGAAGTAGGAGTCGGTACAGACTTCATGAATATGACCCCAAAAGCACAGGCAACCAAAGGAAAAATAAACAAATGGGATTATATCAAACTAAAAAGCTTCTGCACAGCAAAAGAAACAATCAACAGAGTGAAAATACAAGCAACAGAATGGGAGAAAATATTTGCAAAATATACATCTGACAAAGGATTAAAAACCATAAATACAAGGAACTCAAACAACGTTACATCAAAAAAACAAATAACCCATTTAAAAAATGGGCAAAGAAGCTGAATAGTCACTTCTCAAAGGTAGATATATGAATGGCCAAGAGACACATGAAAAAATGCTCAACTTTGCTCAGCATTTGGGAAATGCAAATCAAAACCACTTTGACATACTATCTCACTCCAGTTAGGATGGCTAATATCCAAAAGACTGAGAATGATAAATGCTGGCAAGGTTGCAGAGAAAAAGGAACTCTCATACACTGTTGGTGGGACTGCAAAATGGTGGAGCCTTTATGGAAAATGGTATGGAGGTTCCTCAAACAATTACAGATAGATCTACCATATGACCCAGCTATTCCATTGCTAGGAATAAACCCAGAGGAATGGAAATCATCATGGGAAAGGGATACCTGTACTCCCATGTTTATTGCAGCACTATTTACAATAGCCAAGAGTTGGAACCAGCCCAAATGTCCATCATCAGATGAGTGGATAAGGAAACTGTAGTATATCTATACAATGGAACACTACTCTGCTATAAGAAAGAATGAAATACCACCATTCACAACAACATAGATGGACTTAGAGAAAATTATATTAAGTAAAACAAGTCAGGCACAGAAAGAGAAATAGCACATGATCTCACTTATTTGTGGGAGCTAAAAATAAATAAATGTACAAACAAGTAAAGGGTGGGGGAGAAGAAGACACAACAATCACAATTCCTTGAACTTGTTAAGACAAGTGAACAGATATGATGTAGTGGGAGGGATGGGGAGGCAGGTAGGGGGGAAAGAGAAACAGGTAAAGGGACATGAAAAGCAACTACAATGTATATTGAGAGGTTAATAAAAATTAATTAATTAAATACAATAAAATAAAAATTATATCTGCAAACTTGTTTACCTTCCTCAGTTCAAAGGGTGAAAACTAATTCCCCTTCCCTTGAATGCAGGCCATACTTAAAGTCAGGCCAGGATGAATCTAATAGAATGTGGTGTAAGTGATGCTGTGGAACTTGAGGTTAGGTCATAAAAAAGATTTCTTCTGCCTGGGTTTCTTTCTCTCTTGAATCGCTGGCTCTGGAGGAATCCAGCTGCTGTGTTATGAGGACACTCAAGCAGCCTGTAGAGAGACCCATGTGAAGAGCAACCAGCACCAATTTGCCAGCAATATGAATGCACCATCTTGGAAGGGATCCCCCAGCCCTGGCTGAGCATCAACCAGCATGTGACTGCAACCTCATGAGAGACTCCAAGCCAGAACCACCAGCTAAGCTGCTCTGTAATGCTTAGCCCAAAGAAACTATGGGGATAATAAGTGTTTATTATTGTTTTAAGCCACCTCCCCCCCCCCAAAAAAAATGTCTCTGAAGACTCTCATTACAACACTGTGAAACCAGCTTAAAATTTACCTCCTCTAGTAACTGTCTCCACTAGTCCCCCCCCCTTCATTCCACATTTCACCCTCACTACACACTGTGTATGTGACAGATCCATCACTGTAGGACAAGAGGCATTCCTGACTATATTAGTTTCCTAGGGCTGCCATAACAAAGTACCACCAATCCAGTGGCTTAAAACACATTTACTCTCTCAGTTCTGGAGGCTAGAAGTGAAAAATTGAGGTGTCGGCAGGGCCATGCTCCCGCTAAACCTGCAGGTAAGAATTGTTCCTTGCCTCTCCTCTAGCTACTGGTGGTTTGCAGGCAATCTTTGATATTCTTTGGCTTATAACTGCATTAACATCAATTTCTGCCTCTGTTGTCACGTGGCATTCTCCTTGTATGTCTCTGTCTTCATATGGCCGCCTTCTACAAAGAAAGATACCAGTACTATTGGCTTAGGTGCTGCTATGGTCTAAATGTTTGCATACTTGTGAAATTCATATGTTGAAATTCTAACCTCCAAGGTGATGGTATTAGGAGGTGGGGCCTTTGGGGAGCTAATGAGGGAGGAGCCTTCATGAATGGGATTAGTGCCCTTACCAAAGAGGCCCCAGACAGCTAGTTCACCCCCCTGCACCATATGAGGACACTGCAAGAAGGCACCATCAATGAATCGAAGCAGACGCTGAATCTGCCAATGCCTTGATCTTGTACTTCCCAGCCTCCAGAAGTGTGAGAAATAAATTTCTGTTATTTATAAGCCACCCATTTATGGTATTTTGTTATAGCAGCCTGAACAGACTAAGAAACAGACCCACTCTACTATGACCAAGAATCCATCTCATGCCACTCTCGTAGCTCCTAGTGTTCTGCTGGCAATTGTGGGCGTTCCTTGCATTGCAGATGCATCACCCCATTTCTGCCTCATGTTCACATGGCATTCTCTTTGTGTACATGTTTGTGTCCAAATTTTCTATAAAGACACCAGTGATATTGATTTGGGACCCACCCTATTCCAGTATGACTACATCTGAACTAATTACATCTGCAGTGACCCTATTTACATAAAAGGTCACATTCTAACGTACTGGGGGTTAGGACTTCAACATATCTTTTTTGAGGAGGACACCATTCAGTCCTTGACACTGCCTCTTCTCTTGCTACTCACCTGCAGTAGTTAGTCCAGTGCTGTGAATGTGACAGTAAATGCTATTTGCCCATGTGAATTAGGTCACCTGGCCAGCTGCCTACTGCCCATCTACAAAAGAGCACAGTAGCACCATCATTACCTTGCACCCACACACCGAGCAGCTTCACTTTCAAGATGAATGGAGAAAAGGCTAAGTGAGGTTCTATCAGAGTTGTGGTCATCCTGACCAAAAGCTGGAGTGAGAATTTTTCAGTGTCACTTGCAACATAATGGCAATGTCGAACTTTAACATCATACCAAATAGAATATAGGTTCACAGGGCATACTCAGGTGCTTCTGTGCTGTAATATCACTTTAGGTCCTTGAAAGGACAGTGATGCTTTTAATCATAGCATCACTATAATTAGTAATGACAATATTTTCTTCAAGTTGCCCTAGAAGGCTATAGAATCTCAGGCTGCCACCCCTGCAATTAGACTAACAGCTGGCAAAGGCCCAAATGAAGGGTTCAGTGGAGAGCTATATTACCAAATCAAATATGGGTTTGTTTTAAATTAAGCATCCAACCTTCTGGTAGGAACATCTGCTCTGATTGCACCCTGCCATTTACATATGTAAAGTATGTTAAAAGGAAAATATATATTCTGTACCCTTTTAGCTATTAACAGTTTTCAGAGTTCTTTCTCAATAGGCTACTTCCAGTGGGACCCATAGGACTCAAGTTCATAATAGAGGGAACTGCTCCTGTGCCAGAGAAGAGTCCCTGAAAACAACCAGGAAGGCATGGTTTGTGTGCCTCTCATTTAGTTCATTTTGTCCTAACAAACAGTTGGCAAGAGCAGACATTTCCTATTGCCTGGGCAATGTTTTAATCACTGTTTAAATATTTGCCATCCTGACTTTGTTTTGGTTAGAATTGCTGAGTTAATGCAATACAGATTTGTACCTTCTGCTGAGTGAAATATAGATTTCATCTTCTGAACTA
>NW_007729386.1:248876-249812 GCF_000696425.1 Galeopterus variegatus | reverse complement strand
GGGTTACCAACAAATTGCCCCCAGGCAGTTCTAATGCATTCAGTTTCAGCAAACCTGGCTCCATGTATGACTCAATGCAAAATTTTAAGGACCTTTAAGTCAATCTCTCTGAGAACCAACCTAGAAAAATATCAGTCCCAGGCAAGAACCTCATTATCTGGTGGACATTCTGGGGTCAAAGTAAAATGAGTGTCTGGCCTCCGGCCAGTTTATGACAAACAACAAGTTTGTGCCAAGGACCCTGTCAGTTAATGAAGCTCTATAAAGGCTGAGCTAGATCCGGGCTAACTAGGCCCCTGTGTAACCTGATTTTCCCCAGGCCTCACCAGCTTGGGTGTGCTTAAACAGTCACATTAACAGTAATAACTCAAATTTCACTGCCTCTTGCTCCCACCTGCTGATGGAGAGCCTCAGGCTCCATATTCTGCAGAATTTTTAGTAAAGGTGCACTTTCAGTTTTAACAACAGTGAACTCTCTCTTGATGCAACTCTTCATAAATCTAACGGGAGCTGAACAGGAAAGTATGAGTGGCTGGCGTCATTCTCACCCCTTGTCCTCCTCTCTAACAACCAGCGTTCATTTCTCAGTCAGCTCATCACGCCTAGTTCCTTCTCCCCTCAGGATGGGCACTCTCTCACTCACACATCTCTCAGTCCTCATCAGTAGCTCCTTACACCAGAACTGTTAGACCATGAGACTGCAAGTCCTGAATTCCATTTTGACTACCTGAGGACCCCACTAGACCTTAAATAACTGCTCACTCCTCTGAAAAAACAAACCACCACCACCAAAAACAAAAAAAATCTTAGTTAAAATTAAAAGGTTTCAGGCTTCTTATTACAATAATTGCAGACTAGGTAATTACTACTAAACATTCTACAATGGAAAACTATAAAAACTGGACAAAATATTAAAAATATGTTTGATAACACACA
>NW_007729386.1:245806-248148 GCF_000696425.1 Galeopterus variegatus | reverse complement strand
CCAGTAAATTCCCTATGATGACAAAATGGAGCTAAGGGTATGGAAAGACCAATGTAGCTAAAGTTTATAGGACAGAGGGAGAAGAGAGAGCTTCAGGGAAAGATAATAAGACATCTGCAGAGAGCTCCTAAGTATTTTGTGGAGTACTAATTAGTACATACAGGTAAGGGAACTAGTAGAGGCCGTGGGAAGAACCATCTGAAAGATTTCAAAGAACAGCACCTAGATCTCACACAAGGATAAGAAAAGTGTATGTTCCCACCAGCCAGACTGGAGAACCCCATAATTTACATGGAATTAAGTACTCAGAAAGTTCTTGCCTCGGTAGTGGGAAATAATTCGCCCTAGACTAAATGATGTTCTAGCCCTGCCTACCAAATATTAAAAGTAAGACTTAAAAGGATCAAACAATTTCTAGGTAACTTAACTGCACTCCAGAGCAAAACCCAAGAAATTTATAGGAATAAAAAAATAACAATCACAATGTCTGCCATTCAATCAAAATTATTAGGCATGCAAAGAAATGGGAAAATATTGAAGAGAATAATCAATCAATCAAAACCAACTGAAAACTAACACAGATGTTAAAATTAACAGACAAGGGAATGGAAAAAGATATTAAAACTGTATTCCATATACTCAAAAAGTTAAATAGTCACAGGGAAGATATTTTTAAAGACCTAAATAAAACACCTAGGGATGAAAATTACACTGGAAGAGTTTAATAGCAGATAAGATATCACAGAAGAAAATATCACTGAAATAATAGAGAGAGAAAAAAGAATAAAAAAATTAACAATGTATTAATGAACTATGGAACAACTTCAAGCAGTTTACTATACAGGTAATTGGAGTCCCCAAAAGAAAACAGAAAAAGGAGGCAGGAAAAATAGTGCCAAAATAATAACAAAGAAATATGGCCAGAAGTTTTCCAAGTTTGATGAAAACTATAAATCCACATATCTAAGAAGTTCAACAAATACCAAGGACAAGAAAGAAAGAAAACTACTCCCAAACCCAACATAATCAAATAACTCAAAACCAGTGATAGATAAAAAAAAAATGTAAGAGCAGCCATTAGAAAAACATACATTATGTACAGAAGAACAAAGGTAAGAATGACACAAAATTTCTCATTAGAAACAATGCAAACAAGAAGACAATGAATCAACATTTTTAAAATTTTAAAAAAAACTGCCAACCTAGAGTTCTATGCCCAGTAAAAAATCTTTCAACAATAAAGGTAAAATAAAGACATTTTCAGACACATAAAGGTGAATGATTTCATCGCCAGCAAACCCACACTACAGAAATGTTAAAGAAGTCCTGAGGCAGAAGGAAATATGGATCTATACACAGGAATGAAGCACATCATAAATGGTAAATATGTGATTAAATTTAAGATGTATCTTATAGTATTTAAATCTCTGTAAAACGTAATTCACAGTTTAAACTAAAATAATAAGATATTGCGGTTTATCAAATATGATTAAGTAAAATGTCTGGCAACAATAATATGAAAGTGGAGAAGTGAAAGAATATACTACATGTGAAGTGGTTTAATACCATTCAAAAGTAGACAGTGACGAGGTAAGTATAATTACCAAAAACCTTTAAAAAAAACCATGAAAATAACAAAACTAAAAATTATAGCTCGTAACACAAGAAAAGGTATAAAATGGAATCATATAAAATAATCAACAACAACAACAAAAACAGTGAGAAAGAAGGGGAACAAAGCAAAGATGTAACAAATAGAAGAGAAATAGCAAAGTGATAGATTTAGACTAAACTATATCAACAGTCACAATATAAATGACCTAAGCATTCCAATTAAAAGCCACAGATTTTCAGATTTGATTAATAAAAAGCAATATCCAACTACATGCTACCAAAAAGAAACACATTTAATACATAAAGTCACAAATACATTAAAAGTTGTCCAAGTGTGAGCTAAGTGTATAAATGCCCACCAAACTGAGAAGGCATCCTGAGACTGAAGAATGAAGCAGGCTACTCCAAATGGTTTACAAGACATTGTTTATTATTATTGTTGTTGTTATTATTATTGATGGGTGAGTTATTTACAGGGAATGGACTGGGTGGAGCATCTGTCTGGGGGCTACATGGCTGATTTCTCCACAACCCCAGGGAAATAAGTTGATGCTTACAAGGGACTTATAGACAAAAGTGGAGTTATGCCAGAGAGAGAAAGGCTGCTGAAGTGGAAGATTCCCAGGTGCTTCACAGACACCCATTGCCTATCCCTGGGGTTGCTGGCATCAATCTCCTTATTTTACACAAGTATAGTATTCTGTTCCTTTCTCTGCCTTGGTTGCTAC
>NW_007729386.1:244035-244399 GCF_000696425.1 Galeopterus variegatus | reverse complement strand
TTCAGTAAAAATGATCACTTCTACCCACACTAATGAGGGAAAAAATAGAAAAGACACAAATTATGAATATCAGCAAGGATAGAAATAACAGCATTATAGATTCTACAGATACTAAAAGGAAAAGAAGGAAATATTGTAAAACCTATGTCAATAAATCTGACAATTTAGACTAAATGGACAATTTCCTCAAATGACATAAATTACCAAAATTCACACAAAAATAAACAGGTTACTTTATAGTCCTATATTTTCTAAAGAAATTAAATTTGTCATTAAAACTCTTCCTGCAAAGAAAACTTCAAAACCAGATGGCTTTACTTGTAAACTCAACTAGATATTTAAAGAAGAAATAGATAGAAATACG
>NW_007729386.1:240580-242675 GCF_000696425.1 Galeopterus variegatus | reverse complement strand
AAGAATAATAGCCAGAATATATAGAGAACTCCTAAAATTCAACAACAAAAAAACAAACAAATTCAGAAATGGGCAAAGAACTCGAATAGACATTTCTCCAAAGAAGATATATAAATGCTAATAAACACATGAAAGGATGCTCAACATTACTAATCATGAGGGAAATGCGAATCAAAACTACAATGAGATACTACCTCACACTCGTTGAGAAGGCTGTTATCAAAAAAGGAGGAAAGAAAAGAAAACCAGAAAATAAAAAATGTTGCAGAGGATGTGGANTGGCATAGCCAACAACTCTGAAAAAGAAAAACAAATTTGGGGGATTTACACTGCCTGGTTTCAAGACATAAAATTACAGTAACCAACATGGTATAGTATAGGCATAAAGAAAGACAAATAGATAACTGGAATAGAGTAGAAAGTCCAGAATTAGATACAAACATATATGGATACCTGATTTTCAACAAAGGTGCAAAATCAATTCAATACAGAAACAACAGACTTTTTAACAAATGCTGCAGGGACAATTGGATATCTATGTGCAAAAAATAAGAATAATAAACTTTGATATATAACCTACATCATATACAAAAGTTAGCTCAGAAAACCCAAACATTATTTTTTTTAAAATGAAGATCTAAAAAACTGGAGGGAACTTGTCCCTAGATTTGAAGACTCAAAATAGGAAACATGTAATTCTCTATCAACTGATCTATAGATTCTATGAAATCCCCATCAACTTTAGAAATGAGGGGGAGAGACTTGATAAGCTGATTCCAATATATACGTGTAAATGCAAAGGACCACAAATAGTCAAGACATTTTTTAAAAAGGAAAAGTTTAGAAGACTTTACTCAATATCAAGACTAACTAAAACAGCTACAGTAAATAACACAGTGTAGTATTAGCCAAAGAACAGACAAACAGACTAATAATAGATACAAAGCCCAAAAAGAAAGATTTATGTCCAAGATGGTGTGATATTGGTGAAGATATTGATGAACTCTCTATATGCCTTGTGGGAGAAAAAAATTGTACAACCATTTTGGAAGATGGTCTGGCATTATCTACTAAAATTAAAGATACTTATATCCTACAGCTTATCAATTCCTTTCCTAGGTATATATCTCACAGAAATGCATGTATATGTGCACCAAGACACACCTGCAAGAATTTTATAGAAATATTAATTGTAATATAGTAGAATAGATAAATAAATTGTGGTATATTTATACAATGGAATACTATGCAACATTAAAAAATGAACTGTAACTACACACAACAATGTGGATGACTCTCAGAAAAACAATGGTGAGCCAGAAAAGGCAGACACAAAAGATTTACATACTGTATGGTTTTATTTGCATAATAATAATGTCAAAAAAAATAAGCAAAAATAAATGTTAGAAGAAATAGAAAAAACCTATCCTAAAATGTATATGGAATCTCAAGGGACCAAAACAGTAAAAACAATCCTGAAAAAGAAGAACAAAGATGGAGACTCATACTTGATATTGATTCAAAACTGACTACAAAGCTACAATAATAGAAGCAATGTGGTACTGGCATATAGCCAGATATATAGACCAATGGAATAGAATACAGACTCCAGAGAAAAACCCTCCCATAGATGGCCAAATGATTTTTGACAATGGTGCCAACACCATTCAATGGGGAAAAGACTGTCTTTTCAACAAATGGTGCTGGGAAAAGTGGATATTCACATGCAAAATAGTTAAGTTGGATCCTTACCTGACACCATATACAAAAATTAACTTAAAATGAATCCATGACCTAAATATAAGGCCAAAAAACATAGAACTCTTAGAAGAAAACATAAAGCAAAATCTTCACAACATTGGATTCGGCAATGATTTCTTGGATGTAACACCAATAGCACAGGCAACAAAAGAAAAATTGACAAATTGGGCTTCACAAAAATTTTTAAATTTTGTTCATCAAAAGACACTATCAACAAAGTAAAAAGGCAACCCACAGAATGAGAAAAATATTTGTAAATAATATACCTGATAAAAGAATAATAGCCAGAATATATAGAGAACTCCTAAAATTCAACAACAAAAAAACAAACAAA
>NW_007729386.1:235898-239793 GCF_000696425.1 Galeopterus variegatus | reverse complement strand
AGAGAAAGTAGAAAGTGGTTTCTAGGGGCTGGGGGAAGAGGGACAAGGGAGGGTATTGTTTAATTGCCACAGAGTTTCAGTTTTGCAAGATGAAAGAGTTCTGGAGATGGATGGTGGTGATGGTTGCCCAACAATATAAATGTACTTAATATCACTGAACTGTACTCTTAAAAATGGATAAAATAGTAAATTTTATGTTAAATGTATTCTATCTCAATAAAAAGTTTGTCTTCTGGGGATCTAATATATTGCATGAGTGGTGATGGATGTGTTAATTAATTTCATTGTGATAATCATTATACAATGTACACGTATATCAAATCATCATGTTGTACACCTTGAGAATATATAATTTTTGTTTGTCAATTGATTTTTAAATAATTTATTAATTGCATTGGGAAATAATCTAAATCATAGTATCTAGGGATACATATATATTTAAGCAGTAAAATATAATGAAAAGCAAGGATGTTATTACAAGTTAAGGGTAGCAGTTAACTTTGTGGAGAGAAAGGAGTTGGTGATTGGCAAGGGGCATGGAGGGGACTTCTGGACTGCTGGTGATGGTTTTGTTTGTTTTGTTTTGTTTTTATTGGTTATGAATATTCATGGGGTACAAAACTGTCACCACTCGTGCCTAAGATGTGATGGCCAGATCCATACTGGCAGCATGTCCATTACCACACATTGTGATCATACCCCTGTCCTCCACCCAATTATCCCCAACCTTCCTCCCCATTCCCTCTTCCCCACTTTGTATCCCTACTTTGTATCCACTTTGTATCCCTACATATGTTCTCTGCCTCTGCAAGTCCAGTGCACCACTGTGGTCTTTCTTTCCTTTCTTCTTTATCTCTTAGCTCCCACTTATGAGAGAGTACATATGGCATTTATCGCTCTATACTTTGCTTATTTCACTCAATATAATTTTCTCCAAGCTCATCCATGTTGTTGCCAATGGGAGAATTTCATTCTTTTTTATGGCTGAGTAGTATTCCATGGTGTATACCACAGTTTCCTTCTGCAATCATCCATCGATGGACATTTAGGTTGGTTCCATATCTTTGCTATTGTGAACAGAGCTGCGATGAACATGGGAGTGCAGGTATCACTTTGACATAATGATTTCCATTCCTTTAGGTATATACCCAGAAGTAGGATTGCTGAATCATATGGAGGATATATCTGTAAATGCTTGAGAAACCTCCATACTGTTTTCCATAGTGGTTGTACTAGTTTACAGTCCCACCAACAGTGTAGGAGCGTTCCCTTCTCTCCACATCCTTGCCAGCACCTGTTATTCTCATTCTTTTGATTATAGCCAGTCTAACTGGGGTGAGATGATATCTCATTGTGGTTTTAATTTGAATTTCCCTGATGACTAGTAATGTTGAGCATTTTTTCATGTACATATTGGCTATTTATATGTCTTCCTTTGAAAAAATGACTATTCAGTTCCTTTGCTGATTTTTTTAATTGGGTTATTTGTTTTTTCACTGTATAATTGCTTGAGGCTCTTGTATATTCTGGAATAATCCCTTGTTGGATGCATAATTAGCAAAAATTTTCTCCCACTCTGCAGGTTATCGTTTCACTCTATTGATTGTTTCCTTTGCTGTGCAGAAGCTTTTTAGTTTGATATAGTCCCGTTTGTTTATTTTTTCTTTTGCTGCTTGTGCATTCGGTCGCATGTTCATAAAGTCTGTACCCAGACTGAGTTCCTGAAGTGTTTCACCTGTATCTTCCCTTAGTAATTTTACAGTTTGATGTCTTATACTTAAGTCTTTAATCCATTTTGAGTTGATTTTAGTATATGGTGAGAGGTGTATGTCTAGTTTCATTCTTCTATATATGGATATCCAAGTTTCCCAGCACCATTTATTGAAAAGGCAGTCTTTTCCCCAATGGATGTTTTTATTCCCTTTGTCAAATATCAGATGGCTATAAGCCTGTGGGGTGATTTCTGGGTTCTCTGTTCTGTTCCACTGGTCCGAGGGTCTATTTTTATGCCAGTACCATGCTGTTTTGGTTACTATAGCTTTGTAGTATAATTTGAAGTTGGGTAGTGTTATGCCTCTGGCTTTATGTTTTTTGCTCAGGATTGCTTTGGCTATTTGGGTTCTTTTGTTGTTCCATATGAATGTTGAGATTGTTTTTTCCATTTCTGTGAAGAATGTCATTGGTATTTTGATGGGGATTGCATTGAATCTATAGATTGCTTTGGGTAGTATAGATACTTTCCAAATGTTAATTCTTCTAATCCAAGAGCATGGAATGTCTTTCCATCATTTTGTGTCTTCTTTAATTTCTTTCAATAGCGGTTTGTAGTTCTCATTGTAGAGATCTTTCACCTCCTTGGTTAAATTGATTTCTAGGTATTTTATTTTTTTGTGACTATTTTAAATGGGCTTACTTTCTTGATTTCTCATTCTGTTAGCTCATTATTGGAGAATATAAATGCAACTGACTTGGGGGCATTTATTTTGTATCCTGCAATGTTACTGAAATTATTAACCAGGCCTAGGAATTTTTTGATAGAGTCTTTAGGTTTTTCTATATATAGTATCTTGTCATCAGCAAATAGAGACAGTGTGACTTCAACTTTTCCAATCTGGATGCCCTTTATTTCTCTCTCTTGCCTGATTGCTCTGGCTAGTAACTCCAGTGCTATGTTAAATAGAAGTGGTGAGAGTGGGTATCCTTGTCTGGTTCCTGATCTTAAGGAAAAAGCCTTCAGTTTTTTCCCATTCAGAATGATACTGGCTTGTCATAGATGGCTTTTATTGTGTTGGGATACTTTCCTTCTGTACCTAATTTGTTGAGAGTCTTTATTATTTAGGGATGTTGAATTTTCTCAAATGCTTTTTCAGCATCTCTTGAGATAATCATATGGTTTTCGACCTTGGGCTTATTGATGAGATGTATCACATTAAATGACTTTCATATGTTGTACCATCCTTGCATCCCTGGGATAAATCCCACTTGATTGTGGTGTATAATTTTTTTGGTGTGTTGCTGCATGTTGATTGCTAATATTTTGTTGAGGATTTTTGCATCTATGTTCATCAAGGATACCGGTCTGTAATTTTCTTTTTTTGTTGTGTCTTTATCTGGTTTTGGCATCAGAGTTATGTTGGCCTCATAGAATGAGTTTGAGAGGGGCCGGCCCGGTGGCGCACTGCTATAGTGCGCCGCTTGAGAAGTGCAGTGGCGCTCCCACCAAGGGTTCGGATCCCACATACAGACCGGCCGCTCACTGGCTGAGTGAGGGGCGGGGGCAACACCAAGGGTTGCGATCCCGTGGCCGGTCCCGGTCCGGTACGGGCGCGACACTGAGGGTTGCGATCCGTTGCTGGTCACGAAAAAAGACAAAAAGGAAAAAAAAAAAAGAATGAGTTTGAGAGAATGACTTCTACTTCAATTTTTTGGAATAGTTTGCAGAGAATTGGTATTTATTCCTCTTTAAAGGTTTAGTAGAATTCAGCTGTAAAGCCATCTGGACCCAGGCTTTTCTTGGTTGGAAGATTGCTGGTTACTGCTTTAATCTCATTGCTTCTTATTGGTCTGTTCAGGTTATCTGCCTCTTCTTGGTTCAGTATGGGTATTTTGTCTTAGGTGTCTTTTGTTCCTTGCTTTCTGATTTACTGTTTGTTTTCAGTGTTTGTTGGTTCCTTAGGTTGTAGATAGCCTTTTTGTTTGTTTGTTTTCTCTTCATGAATGCCATTTTTTTAATACTAGTGGGTTTAGATTTTTCTTGGGTTTTTATGGCAGTGGTAGCTATTATTCGGGAACCAGACCCAGTACTCCCTTCAGAATTTCTTGTAAGGGTGGTCATGTGGTGGTGAACACCCGCAGTTTTTGTTTGTCTGAGAAATATACTATTTGCCCTTCATTT
>NW_007729386.1:233748-234898 GCF_000696425.1 Galeopterus variegatus | reverse complement strand
TGAATAACTTCTTCAGTTCGGCAAGTTCTGCTACACTTTTTTTCAGGGCATTGATTTCCTTGTACATTTCCTCTTTCAGGTCCTGTATACTTTTTCTCATTTCAACATGATGTCTACCTGAGTTTTCTTGTATCTCATTCAGTTTCCTTAGAATTATCACTCGAAATTCCTTGTCCATCATTTCAAGGGCTTCTTGTTCTATAGGATCTAGAGCTTGAGATTTATTATCTTTTGGTGGTGTACTTTCTTGATTTTTCGTATTTCTGTTATCTTTTCTTTGATGTTTATTCATTGTGGCAGGGCATTTCCCAGTCCACAGGTTTGACACCAATGACTGACTAAGATGCTGTGGTTGCCAATTTGATATGGCTACCTCAGTGACTCCCTGTTCCATGGGCTCTGGCCCGGGCTGCTTGGATGCGCACAGGCACCGCAGAGTGTATGGGCTCTGCAGAGCTTCCCCTTCCCCTGCAGGATGTCTCCCTGCTCTGTGGGCGCTAGGCAGGCTTGGGATGGAGCTAGGTGGCAGCGGTGAAGCCTACCTGCTGCTGGATCACGCGGCAGTGGGCCCCCCCACACACAGGGTGTGTGGACTTTACAGAGCTTCTATCTCCCTTGCTGGATGACTCTGTGCTCTGTACACATTGGGCCAGGCTGCTGGATTGAGCAGCAGCAGCGTGGACTCTGTGGGGTTCCCACCTCCCCTGCCAGACGTCTCCCCACTCTGTGTGTACTGGGCTGGTCTGGGAATGAAGCCAGGTGGCAGCGATGATGCCTACCTGTTGGATCACACAGTGGTGGCCCCGCAGGGCGTGTGGATTCCGCGGAGCTTCTGTCTCTCCCGCTTGACGTCTCCCTGTCTCGGTGGTGGGTTAATTCACTTCCAGCTCCAGGGAAGGGCGGGTGGGGGAGGGGGATCAGAAGCCGTGGTCACTGCTGCAGCCTGGGGTGACACACGCTGGCTCAGGCCTCCATGTTTCCACGTCTGTGGCTGCGACGCGGGCGGGTTGCGCACGTGGGTTGGGGGAAGTTTCCCGGTCCTCGGCAGGGTAAGGACACCCTTTTGAAGCGTTCCTTCACTCCGATTCTGCTACAGCTGCATCTGGCGTGGGCCTCAGGCTGCTTCTACTCCTGGCGGAAAAGCGGCAGG
>NW_007729386.1:229809-233694 GCF_000696425.1 Galeopterus variegatus | reverse complement strand
AAGGGAAGACTCTGGTTTCAGGGCACAAAATGAATGTCACAGAGAAATCCTGCGGCTCCCGGGGCTCCCCCGCGGGCCAAGCCAGAGCAGCTCCACACTTTCGCTACAGAGAAAGAGAATAGACGGCCGCTCCTCTCCACAAGTCTCTTGCGGGTCGCCGGGCTGGCGGGCGGGCAGGCTGCGCGTGCCCGGCCCCACTCGCACTACCTGTAGCTGCCCCACGAGCTGGTCCGCAGCCCCCACAGGCTCTGGATGCCGCAGCCGCACTGGCTCCAGCTGGAGGCTGCTCAGCGATTGTGGTCTGGCGAGGCGGCGGCAGGTCGGTGCGGCCGCGCTACAGCCTGTAGGCGGAGATCGGGCGCTGCCCGTTTGGAACAGCTTCTCCCGGGCAGTGAGAGCCTGAAGAACCAGAGGCAACAGGAGCAGAGGCGGTGGTGGTGGCGGCAGCAGCGGCATCCGGCTCTGCCTACCTCCCCGCCACCATCTTCCAGTATGGGTATTTTGTATGTGTCAAAAACTTATCCATATCTTCCAGGTTTTAATATTTGTTGTCATACAGTTGTTTACAATAGTCTCTAATGATTCTTTGTATTTCTGTGGTATCAGTTGTAATGTCTCCTTTTTCATTTCTGATTTTTGTTATTTGGATCTTCTCTCTTCTTTTTCTTAACCTAGCTAATGGTTTGTCTATTTAATATCTTCTCAAAAAAACCAATTTTTTGTTTCATTGATCTTGTCTATCGTTTTTTGGGTCTCTATTTCATTTAGTTCTGCTCTGATCTTAATTATTTCTTTCCATCTACTACCTTTAGGATTGGATTGTTGTTGGTTTTCAAGTTCTTTGAGGCATACTGTTAGGTCGTTTATTTGAAGTCTTTCCAATCTTTTGATGTAAGCATTTATTGCATTAAATTTGCCTCTTAGTACTGCTTTTGCAGTATCTACAGGTTTTGGTATGATGTATCTTTATTTTCACTAGTGTCAAGAAATTTTTTGATTTCCTGTTTAATTTCTTCTTGGACCCATAGGTCATTCAGGAGCCTATTGTTTAGTTTCCATGTATTTGTATAGTTTTTAGGATTTTGCTTGTTATTGATTTCCAGTTTTAGTCCATTGTGGTCTGAAAAGATACTTAGAATGATTTCAACTTTTTAAATTTGGCTGAGACTAGATTTGTGACCTAATATGTGGTCTATCTTGGAGAGTGTTCCATGTGCTGATGAGAAGAAAGTATGTTCTTTAGTTGTTGGGTGAAATGTTCTGTATATATCTTCCAGGTACAGTTAGTCTAATTTGTAGTTTAAATCCTTTGTCTCTTCGTTGGTTTGTTGCCTGGAAGATCTGTTCCATACTGAGAGAGGGGTGTTCAGGTCACCCACTATTAATGTATTAGGGCCTATTTCTTTCTTTAGATCTTAGAGTGTTTGCTTTATATATCTGGGTGCTTCAGTACTGGGTGCATATATATTTATGATTGTTATGTCTTCTAGCTGGATAGATCCTTTTATCATTATATAGTTGCCTTCTTTGTCTCTTTTTATGTTTTTTGGTTTAAAGTCTATTTTATCCAATATAAGAATAACTACTCCTGCTCATTTTTGGTTTCCATTTGCACGGTATATCTTTTTCCATCCCTTCACTTTTAGTCTGTGGTATCTCTATAGGTGAGATGGGTCTCTTAAAGACAGCATATACTTGGGGCTGGCTTTTAATCCAATCAGTCAATCTGTGCCTTTTGAATGGGGAGTTTAATCCATTCACATCTAGGGTGGTTATTGACAGGTATTGTTTAATTCCTGTCATTTAATTGCTTTGTGTTTAGATGCTTTAAATATCTTTTGATTCTTACTTCCCCCTTTTATTTCTCTTCTTCAATGTTAGTTGGATACTTGAGGTGGCATAATTTAGCTTCTTGCTCTTTCTCACCAGCATTTTTGTTTTAACAGCAGGTTTCACTTTTTCTTGTGTATCCGTGATAGTGACATTCATTATTCAAATTCCAGATGTAGGACTCCCTTGAGAATTTCTTGCAGGGCTGGTCGTGTGGTGGTGAACACCCACAATTTTTGTTTGTCCAAGAAATACACTATTTCTCCCTTATTTCTGAAAGAGAGCCTTGCTGGGTAAAGAATTCTTGGCTGGCAATTTTTTTCTTTTAGTGTTTTGAATATATCATTCCACTTTCTTCTGGCCTGTGGGGTTTCAGTTGAGAAGTCTCCTGTTAGTATGATGGTGGTTCCCTTGTAGGTGACTTGACACTTCTCTCTTACTGCTTTTAGAATTCTCTCTGTGTCTTTGAGCTTTACAAATTTGACTATAATGTGTCTTGGAGAGGATCTTTTTGATTGGATCTGTTTGGGGACTTTTGAGCTTTCTGTATCTGAAGGTCTGCATCTCTCCTTACCCCTAGGATGTTTTCTGTTATTATTTCCTTGAATATATTTTCAATACATTTTCCTTTCTCCTCCCGTTCTGGAATACCCACAATTCGGATGTTAGAGTGCTTGAGGTTGTCTGCTATCTCTCTCAGATTTTCCTCATTATTTTTAATTCGTTTTTCCTTTTTTCTTTGTCTGCCTGGGTTATTTCAAAAAGACCATCTTCAAGATCTGAAATTCTTTCTTCTGCTTTCCCTAGCCCACTGCTTAAGCTCTCTGTTGTGTTTTTTATATCAGTGAGTGAATCTTTCACTTTGAGGAGTTTCACTACATTCTTTTTTAAGGTATTAATCTCTTTGTAAATTTCCTCCTTCATATTCTGGATATTTTTTCTTGTTTCCTTGTGTTCTCTAGTTGAATCTTCTTTTATTTCTTCAAGCTCTCTTAAGATCATTGCTCATAATTCTTTTTCAGACATTTTAAAGAATGCATGTTATATGGGGTCTGGAATTTGAGCATTACTGTATTCCTTTGGTGGTATCATATTTCTTGTTTATTTGTAGTTGTAGTGTTTTTTCATTGATGTTTGGTCATCTGGTAGAGGACTTGCTTCTTCTATTACCCTGGCGTTGGCCATGAGGATAAAGATTTCCTCCTCTATTTGCAGGCTCTACTGGTGACTCTTCTTATATCGGTGTAGTCAAGTGAGTGGCAGTTTGCCTATAGAGTGGCCCTAGCTGCTACTGTGGTGGTGAACTGTCCTTGTGGTGACAGAAGGTGTGGTGGTATCTATTTTGCACAACCTTGGCGCCTGTTCTAGCTTTCCATGGCTGTAGTCTGAGCGCCTGGTGCTGAGCAGGTCTCAGCTCACCTCGGTGCCTGCTGGGCTGTGTGTGCCCCCCCACCACCACCAAGGGCCTTAGACTGAGCCCCAGTGCCACACAGGTCTTGGCTCACCTTGGCAGCTGCTGGGTTATGGGCACCTCCCTCTGGGCCTTAGACTGGGCCCCAGTGCCACAAAGGTCTTGTCTCCTGCTGGTGATGTTCTATTTCTTGCCTTGGTTGATTCTACAATTATTTGCTTCATGATAAATTAACAAGCTGTACATATTTTTATGCACAGTTTTTATATATGTAATATTTCACAATTTTTGCAATACCAAATTTTAAAAAATAAAAACAAAAACAGACTTCTCTGGCCAGGCTTCTATGCCTCATGTGTGAGTAACATCTGTAAGGAGAGGCAGTTGGCCAAACACCCATAACCCATTGCCAAAACTAGATTCACTGGAGAATAGATTTTAAATGGTTTTTTCACATGTGCTGATGGTTGTCAGGATTCAGTGCAGTAAACCAAGCCAGGGCAGGAACCTCTGTGTTTTCACTAGTCATTATTCACTCCTACCAATTAGCTGGTTAAGCACACCAATGTCAGGCATGTTTCATGTTCCAGGCACTGGGCAAGGTGCTGACGTTTCAATGGTGAACAAGTCAGGCACAACCACGG
>NW_007729386.1:225469-229531 GCF_000696425.1 Galeopterus variegatus | reverse complement strand
TAAATGGTTTTTTCACATGTGCTGATGGTTGTCAGGATTCAGTGCAGTAAACCAAGCCAGGGCAGGAACCTCTGTGTTTTCACTAGTCATTATTCACTCCTACCAATTAGCTGGTTAAGCACACCAATGTCAGGCATGTTTCACGTTCCAGGCACTGGGCAAGGTGCTGACGTTTCAATGGTGAACAAGTCAGGCACAACCACGGCCCTCAGGGAGCTCTCCCAGTGCAGTACAGGAGAGGGGAGGGGGTCTAGAGAGAGACAGTAAACAAGCAAATGTGTTTACTTGTGTGGAGTGAATGAACAAGGGCTACTACTTCTTTGTCAAGTAGTAGCTGGATGACGATATTACAGGGAAAATAAAACATCTGAGAAGCCACCTCTAATGGAAGGTAACTCCTTGAGTTGCTCAACAGGTTAAATAGAAGATAGATCACATGCTATATGAAGATCCCCCAATTTTGGAGAACATTGTGTGTCCCCTCCCTTAGATCTAGCCCTTTTTGGAAGTCCACTCCATGACCACACTATTAAAACACATTAAATGGAAGAAAAGTAGGTGTGCTTGTGAGTGTATACCAAGATGAGTCCTTTCAAAGAACTATATGTTTTACATCCTTGGGATCACTGAAACTTCATGTTTTATCCATAGCTTCTGCTTTCATGCTTAGGGTTTATTTTGGACAGAATGCTTTTAGTTGACTTCCTCAATTCAACTCATCAGGTAGTTCCTGAGTGCCAGCCTATACCAGGCTCTGTCTAGGCACTGAGACACAAGGGTGACAGTGTCCTACTGAGACATGAGTGTCCCAGCACTCCAGGAGCCTGCAGGCTTTGGCTGACCACCAGGGCTAACATGAGCTCCTCTTGAGGCAACTGTCCCTGGGTGGAAATATCACATCAGATGATGTCTCTGGTCTCAGACCAGATCACAAACTCAAAGAAACTTGGTAGGGAGGGGCAGGTCTGGACAGGCCTGTGAGCATATATCAGGGGCCCCCTGGCTGGCCTTCTAGAGAGGACAGATGCCTCAAACAATTTTTTGGCCACATCGGTTCCTTCACCAATTAATTGAGCAGTGACTACATCAGTGTTTATCATCCAAGTGGCTACAGAAGCTGGTGGCCCCAGCAAGAACTCTTTCTCCTCCAAGCTGGTATACCAGGACAAATGATATCCACCTTGTGTGAGGTTAGAGTCCTTACTCAGGGTCACAGCAGGAGGTCTCAGAGCTGGGATGAAAGATTTGCCGCTGCGAGCACTCCCGTCACATCCTTGCTGGGTGGACTGTGCACATCAGCCTTGACAGGACAACCTCACTCTCCCCTGCACCTCCAGCCCCTGAGCCCTTCCCGAAGCTGCGCTGCGAGCACTCCCGTCACATCCTTGCTGGGTGGACTGTGCACATCAGCCTTGACAGGACAGCCTCACTCTCCCCTGCACCTCCAGACCCTGAGCCCTTCCCGAAGCTGTGTCAGGCTTGATGGCACTGCTGGTCCTGAGCCTAGTGTGAGCTTAATATAAGCAGGGGACTCCGGTAGAGTTGGGCCTGGGACGCCTTCCCCACCTGGAGTTCTCAGGGCTGTGCTGCCCTTGAAGGTTAGGCTAGGGGCCAGGGAGTGCTGGTGTGACAGTGGACACTATGAAGTCAACCTCTGACCCCAAATTGGAGGGAAGTGTGCCTCGTTGGTGGTTTAGCAATCCCTCCCTGAGGAAAAGTACTCAGCAAATTGAGGGTGAGGCATGTTCAACAAAGACCCCCCCAGTATGGAGAAAACAGGAATCAATCTAAGGAAAATGATTTATGCCATCATCAAAGTAATGATGTTATGCCCAAACTACCTAGCTTGCTACAGACGCTGCCAGCCTTTCCAATCCAGCTGCAAAAGCAAACAGCACTCCAATTGCAGAAATGGAAAGGAAGCACTTCCTCTCCCGGGACCATCTCAGTGGGGCATGTGGGAAAGATGCAGGGCTCGTCCAGTGGTCAGCTCCCTCCCGGAAGGCAGAATCCCTCACTGCCTGCATCCCCACAGGTGATGATGGCCCAGCTGGCCACATGAGGCATTTCACTGCTAGGGAGGTGGGGTTCTCCTGTCTTCCCAGCCAAAGAAGAAGGTTCTACCTTTGTGGTTCCCAAGGAGCTTTCAGGGAACAGGGAAGTGGGGAATCCCAGTTCCTCAGGAGTAAGTAAGGGCTGTTTCTGTGTTGTGGGGAGGGAGGGAGTGTGTGTGTGCAGCAGCCATGCTGAGCAAGAGCAGACGTTAAGATTTGGGCATCAGAGAAGAATTTTTTTATTTTATTTATTTTAATTAGGTTTTTGGAGTTTTTCTTTGTTCTTCTATTTTTTTATCTTCCTGAACCAAGAAAGAGAATGGCATTGAGAAAGTGTTTGTAAAGAGACTTCTCTAACATTTCCACCTCCTTGGAGATGCAGCAGGAGGGAAAAGGAAGCTGGTTTACCTCATACTAGACCTTTAAAAATAAAAGTCTGATATCTTTGTATATCCTGAGCAGATGTGAATTGTAATAGTGCCAGCATCCTGGACTGAGATTCCACCAGTTTCCTCTGATGTAGCCAGACCTATACCCTAACCCCAGCTAAAACAGATCTGAAACTCAGCAAGCCTTGCCATCCTTGAATTGAAGAATATATTTGCAAGTCATCCAGGGGCTTTATTTCCCTCCTAAAAAAAAAAAAAAATGAAAAACGAGAGCCTCAACATTTATTTTGTAAAGAGGCAGAGAAAAGAATAGAGTATCTTTTCAGTACCACCATAGTCTATAGGCTGACCCCAAAACTGAGTGTACTCGGTCACAACAGATAACTGGGCTGATACCCTTGTAATGGTGAACAGCTCTATTCATTTCTTTCTTTCCTTCAATATGAAATGAAGATGAACAGTGAAAATAGTATTTTGCTGGCTTGTTTAAATATCAGTCTCTCCTCTTAACAACATTGCGTTAGTGTGAAATTTCCCTGACATGATTTTAAACCTCAAGTGTATGCCCAGCCAGTTCTGTACATCAGAAGCTTCTGTGGGTGCCAAGAGCCATGAGTCAGAAGAAATGGATGCTCAGGGTCCTGGAGGTGGTTTGGGGACTCTGCTCTCTGCAGACAGTGGCCCTTCCTCTGTCGCATTTTGGCCAGGTCCTAGCTGAGGACACAGGACCCTCCCCCTGCAGGAGGACAGTTGGGATCAAGGAGCCACTGTGTTATTCTGAATCTCTGGTGACATTACTGCATGTCAGGGAACAGGAGAAGCGCAATAAGGAGCATAAAATGTACTTACATGGGCCTAAGACTAGACAAATCTGGGGACCCTTCCAGTTCATATCCCATGATTTCTAGAGGCACCTGCATGCCTGTCAGCCCTGGGCAAGTATACAGCAATGCCATCTTTGTCAAAGCCAACTCCTGGCACCCACCCAATAAACCTGGGCTGCTTTCATGTCCACTCTCTATTCTTTTATAAAATTTGAAAGGCAAGGAGAAAAAAATGGTTTTACAAGGTAAACAGGTTACTTTAGTTCACGGAATTGATATTTTAGAACAAGGCTAAACTAAATTATTTCAAGGCCTTAGATTTAATTTGTGCCATCAGAGACCAAACATTTTCAGGAGTTAGTGGGTATAATGGATTGAAAACTATGATAAAGACACTGTCAACACTGAGGCCACAGAAAAGAAGAGGAGGGAGAGAACAGTTAGAAACATATCAAACCAAAATACAGTCCAGCCATCCCTCTAACCCTTCTATTTTGTACCTGGAGTAGGGGGTGGAGAGAGTTGATGTTAGCTTTGGGCTTTTTGCTTGCAGCGAGCATATTTCATTTTGGAGCTGTGCCGTGCCAGTGAGTGACATAATGTCCTCATGGTAATATGATAGGGTCAGCACAAATGCACTGCACAGACCAGACTGCGGCCTGGGAAAGACAGCTCTGTCTATATATCAACAGGAACGGCTTGGAACTCAGGCAGTACTTTGAAGCAATTGCACATGAATTCACCTTCAGGAGATTAGAGGCTGATGTCACCAGGAGAGTGAAATCATCAGAAATG
>NW_007729386.1:198572-224729 GCF_000696425.1 Galeopterus variegatus | reverse complement strand
AAAAAAATAAAAATAAAAAATAGAATCCACAATCAAGCATAATGTGGATAAAAGCACCCTACAAGCTAGAGAGTATTATTCACTGAAGATTATTTTGATTTCATGGTGGTCCTCTCCAAAGCAAGGATAAAGCAGCAACATCAACAGGTATGACCTTAATGAGTAGGCAAAGTGGGAGGCTGGCTGCCTACCTGGAGTGGTGAGAGGTAGGCAGGGAAGTTCTCTTTCCCCTGAACTTCTCTCCTAATGCCTGTCACACACCTAGAAATCCACCTCAAACAATGTGCCTGAGGTCGGTGCTTTTCAAATTGGTCTCATCACACCCACATAAAGGATACATGTTATAGCACCATTCAGTACTCTCTCATACACACATAACTGAAACAAAAGATTTGCGAAAGCAGTACTTTCCCTACTGCCTAAGATGTGCTCTGATACTTTCTACTCTAGTGTGATTTCATTTTTTCCTACTGGTTTAACCCATTAATTTAATTTGACATCCACTAATGGGTCAAGTTTAACAATTTGAAAAACACTGAGAATTAAGACTATTTAGGAACAGAGCAGAAAAAATACAAATTATGGCCTTCATGGTAGGGAATAGGATCCTGAGGGGGGGAAAGCCCACAACTCTTTAAGGCTAGGAAGTGGGAGGCTGGAGGGAGCAAAGATCAGCTTCCACCACTTCATGAATTACCTTGGGCTGCCATTAGAGACTCTCATCAGAGCCAATCAATCTTCTGATTACATAACTCCTCTAGTCACCCTTTCCCAAACTCATTCACAATCACAGAAAGATAGTATACCCTCCTGGATAGAACCTAACAAAACCGTTCTGCATTCTTAAGCTGAAGGCAGCAAACCAAAGATCAAAGGGACAATGGCCAATGAATGGACAGAAATCATTAGGAATGCTGAGACTGAAGTGGACCAGTTTTCTG
Organism: Galeopterus variegatus; assembly: GCF_000696425.1. NCBI lineage: Eukaryota > Metazoa > Chordata > Mammalia > Dermoptera > Cynocephalidae > Galeopterus > Galeopterus variegatus. The sequence continues at coordinate 223,788 of NW_007729386.1, read as the reverse complement.
GTTATGAGTCAAATCACATTGATGTGAGTGCATTCTTGCATTTATTTACACATTAAATGGAAAATTAGCCCCACTTTATCATATGTCATGTGTCTATGATAAATCATCAAAGACGTTGGCTTTGGAAGCTAGGGCCGGCTTTCAGTGCTATTGAAGCACCAAGAGATCGAGGTTGACTCTGTCTTGGGCTATTGGATCACTTACTGTGACCAAGCCTGTCCAAACGCTGGGTTGATTTTTTAAATATAGCAAATATTTACTGAGCCCTTACTAACTTGTACACTGAAATAAATTTGCCAAGCCTTTTACTCAATTAAATCATCCAGGTGTTTGATTGAACTAGTAGAATTCAGAATTGTGGTTATGCTTATTATCATAAACTTGAACCTGAACGGCCTTCAAGATCCTGGCAGATCTCGTGAGTTTTTATAATGCTGCTCGTCATTTGCTGTACTGCCACAAAATGTCATTGTTAATCCATTAGATGTCCTTTACTAAAACATCAATAACTTTCAAACATTCAGATTAACATTGGAATAAATGCGTTGTCTGCTGAGGCAGGCAATTCATTTAACTTTAAAAGGGGGAAACCAAACTGGCCATTTCACTTTCTGTTCCCATTGAAGCTAATGTCCTATGCACCAGCCTTTACGATCTAAAATGAGTGAGAAATTTTCCTGTAATTTTTTTATTAAAACTCATGTTCAGTTGCCTTATTTGAAGTATCGGCACTAGCCAGCAGAAGAGGTAGCATGCTGGTGCAGAACCATCCCTAATATTTGGAGGTCAGGCCCAGGCCACCCCTTTCTCTTCTCACCCAGCTCTGAGCTGCACATCAAGGAGCATTGATTACATGTAGGTGGACACTCCAGCCAGCAGATGCAGTGTCCAGATTCTGTCTCCTCTCCCATCCCACCCTCCTCAGACCAGGGTGTGTGCACATCAGGGTAAACCCAAGGCCAGGAAGTCTGGGTACTAGTCTCAGAACATAGTCTAGAAATGAGTTATCGGGGAAGGAGCGACACATGGTCAGAGGTGGGCCAGAGTAGGCATGGTGTCCAGGGAAGAAGCCACAGTTGCCTAAAGCCTAAGGGGGATGGGAGGGGTGAGCACTGTGCTAGCATTAATCCATTCAAATTAATGCATTCATTGTGCTGCTAACTGCACACATGACACCCACAGCCAGCTAAAGATACCCATCATTACATCAACAGAACAAATTAGAATGCATACGCAACCCTAATAGAGAACCCAAGTTCTAGCATTTTCATTCTTAGAAAACAAAACAAAACCAAAATAACACTAGATTTCTATATTTTTACTCAAGAAGCCTCTTTATTTTTTTTTAAAGAAAAAGCTAATATGTCTCATATATTCATGTTTTTTAACATGGCATTCCTTTTTTTACTGATTATATATATTTGTGGGGTACAGAATCAAATATCATTACATGTGCACAATATATGGTGATTAAATCAGGATAATTAGTATACTTATGTTCACAAAACATAATCTTTGTGACCCTTACCTAGTTCTTCGCCAACCACCCTCCATCTGCCCCTTTCCTACCTCTAATAACCACAGCTCTGTTCTCCGTTTTCTTTTTTTGAAACTTTAATGTAATACTGTGATTCTTTCTCTTCCTTCCTTCCTTCCTTCCTTCCTTCCTTCCTTCCTTCCTTCCTTCCTTCCTTCCTTCCTTCCTTCCTTCCTTCCTTCCTTTATTGTAGCTCCCACTTATGAGTGTGAACATGCAGTATTTCTCTTTCTGTGCCTGGCTTATTTCACTTAACATAATTTTCTCTAAGTCCATCCATGCTGCTGTGAATGGCGGAATTTCGTTCTTTCTTATGGCAGAGTAGTTTTCCATTGAGTATATATACCACATGTTCCTTATCCAGTCATCTGCCAATGGACATTTGGTTGATTCCAACTCTTGGCTATTGTAAATAGAGCTGCAGTAAACATGGGAGTGCAGGTATTCTTTCAGCACGGTGATTTCCATTCCTTTGGGTATATACCCAGCAATGGGATTGCTGGGTCGTATGGCAGTTCTATCTGTAGTTGTTTGAGGAATCTCCATACCTTTTTCCATAATGGCTGCACTAATTTACAGTCCTGCCAACAGTGTAGAAGAGTTCCCCTTTCTCCACATCCTCACCAGCATTTGTTATTCTCTGTCTTTTGATAACAGCCAGTCTAACTGGGGTGAGATGATATCTTAGTGTAGATTTGATTTGCATTTCCCTGAACATTTCATGTGTCTGTTGGCCATCTGTATGTCTTAATGTGAGAAATGTCTATTCAGCTCCTTTGCCCACTTTTTAACTGGGTTACTTGTTTTCTTACTGTTGAGTTGTTTCAGTTCTTTGTATATTCTAGACATTAATCCCTTGTCAGATGCATAGTTTGCAAATATTTTTTCCCATTCTGTAGGTTGTCTTTTTAGTCTGTTAATTGTTTCTTTTGCTGTGCAGAAGCTTTTAGTTTGATATAATCCCATTTGTTTATTTTTCTTTTGTTGCCTGTGCCTTTGTGGTTGTATCCATAAAGTCTTTGCCCAGTCCTGTATCCTGAAGTGTTTCCCCTATGTCTTCTTTTAGGAGTTTCATAGTTTCTGGTCTAATGTTTAAGTCTTTAATCCATTTTGAGTTGATTTTTGTAAAGGTTCAGTTTCATTCTTCTGCATATGGATGTCCAGTTATCCCAGCACCATTTACTGAAGAGGCAATCTTTTCCCCAATGTATGTTCTTGTTGTCTTTGTCAAAGATCAATTGGCTGTAAGTATGTGGGTTGATTTCTGTGTTCTCTATTCTGTTCCATTAGTCTGAGTGTCTGTTTTTATGCCAGTACCATGTTGTTTTGGTTAGTATAGTTTGTAGTCAAGGAGTGCTATGCCTCTGGCTTTTTTTTTTTTTTTTCCCTCAAGATTGCTTTGGCTATTTGGGGTCTTTTGTCATTCCATATGAATGTCAATATTGTTTTTCTATTTCCGTGAAGAATGTCATTGGTATTTTGATGGGGATTGCATTGAACCTGTAGCACGTTTTGGGTAATATGGACATTTTCACCATGTTTATTCTTCCAATCCAAGAGCATGGAATGTCTTTCCATCTTCTTGTGTCCTCTTCAGTTTCTTTCAGCAGTGATTTACAGTTCTTGTTGTAGAGCTCTTTCATCTCCTTAGTTAAACTGATTCCTAGGTATTTTATTTTTTTGGAGACTATTTTAAATAGGCTTGCTTTCTTGATTTCTTTTTCTGCTAGTTTGTTATTGGAGTATAAAAACACCACTGATTTTTGTGTGTTGATTTTATATCCTGCAACTTTGCTGAAATCGTTCATCAGCTCTAAGAATATTTTGGTAGAGTCTTTAGGTTTTTCTTTATATAGGATCATGTCTCTGCAAAAAGGGACAGTTTGACTTCATCTTTTCGAATCTGGGTGCCTTTTTTTTCTTCCTCCTGCCTGATTGCTCTGGTGACATGGCATTTCAACTTGGGACCCATTTTAATCTGGGCCTACTTTCAGCAGATTCATAATGTAGTTGAACCTGATGTTCAACTACTTTTTGCTGTTGCTGTGTCCAGCCCATTCTCAGAGAGCATGGAGAGAGAATGTCTAGGAAATGCATACTTCTTTGGCTTAGCAGAAAGCAGATCTTTTTCAGCAGGTCTATATGTGAGAAGAATGGGGAAAAGGGGAGGATGGGGGCTGTTTTAGCCCCTGTCTCTGGCCATCAGCCTGGTATGTCATAATAGCTTGTCTGTTACAGTTTCATGTAACCCGTAAGAAAAAAAAAAAAAAAAACATTTTTCAAACACCTGTAAGTCCATTCCAGGGTGCAAATATGGCATCTCCTCCCACAGGAGACCACTGCACAGCTAAAATCAACAATTAAGAACAGCTGCAGCCTCGCAACCAGCTGCCCTTGCTAACCTTCTTGTAGGGAGGACAGGGAGAGCAGTAATCAACAGAGAAGCCTGAAATTACCTTTCCTTGCATGACTTTTCCCTCTTGTGAAATGTAATAGAATTTCCCCCATATGCTGAAGGTTCGCCCAAGGCTGCTTTCCTATTTACCAATATTTTGCAATATTTCTGAGCCTTGTAGGCTATGGTGACATCTAAACTTCCATTTCACAGAGTGTGGGCTCACAGCTTCAAATTTCTGCAGAAACAGATTCAAATAGGCAGGGAAATTCTGTTGCTTTTGAAAAAGTTCCTTTGGGAAGAGATCACTAAAATGTGTCATTTGGTCACAGGCTGCGAGACTCCTGAAAAGCTAAGTGAAAAACAGAGGAGACCAACAGCCTCTGATGAAATCGTGTGTGTGGCAAATCCTCTCAACAATCAACCTGCCCACATGTCAGAAAAGAAAGAAGAGCCCTAGCCAGGTGACTGGAAGGCTAAAATGTAAAGTAAATATCCATAGTCTCTCAGGAGAGAAACACGAGGATAAGAATTTCAGGGTTGTTCAAAGAAGATTAATGCAATTAAATCCTCTGAAAAAAATGAAAATCATCTAACAAAACTTCCTGATACTGATGACATTTTTTTCTTTTCTTTTCTTTTTTTTTCTTTTTGAGGACCTATCTCCCTGAGGAAAATGGCTGGAAAGCCATCAGCTAAATCATTTATAATGAGGAAGGAGAAAGAATCAGAAAATAGATTACTCAGAACATGCCCCTCCCCAACCAAGCCTTTCAGGCAGCAAAACAGGGAGTTCAGTGAGATTATCTCATGGGCCTTCTAGTGGAAACCTGTTTCTGGCTGTATTTCTCCCACCCCTTTTGCGTATGGCCCTGCTGCTAAAGGAGGTGTCCAACACACAAACCTGGGATTCACTCAATTTTCATTGAGCTTCTCCATTTCACTTTTAAACAAATTAGGTCACCTTATCAGCATGAGCTGTGATTTAGAGAGATGATAGGTGAATAAATCAGGTTTGTAGGCCTGCTACTGTGGATGATACATGCCTGTCAGGGTGACATTGTCCATGAGCCAGACTCAGAATTTAGTTTTGGTGCCTTCTTGCATCTGCCCATTCTAGGACTTGATAGTGTGAAATATAAAAATAAAACTAGTAGCAAAATGTTGATTCCTGGTATCTGATATCTTGCTTTCATGCCTATGCTGCTTGATTTTAAAACACGAACACGCTCATCTGTGAATCTGTCAACAAGTCATAGGTCAGAGATCCTGACCTTCATTTGTTTTGCTATGTCACTGCACACCAAATGTTCAATGCAGATGTTTTCAGATCTGAAAAGTCAACCTATTTGAAAAGCATTTGTTTAAACTTTTAAGAAAACTATTCATGGCACCTAATCAAGAAGAGCCAACAGAACTTAAAAAAAACCCAATTCACTCAGTTCTAATATTATAGACTTTGGGGACATCCAATTACTGTATCCCTTCTCTTCTGATTCACCATATTACACTCCCTTTCTAAAGTCATTCATGTCAACTGGTGTCAACTAAGTGGGATTTTCATATTTCACAAAAGTAAAGAGCATTCCATCATTCTCTTTTATTTCTAGCAAAAGCTAACTAAGCTTTGGAGGTTGCCATGAGACTGTGCCTTATAGATCTCCAACTACGGGAAATGTAATTGACCAAGGTCTCCAGCTGCTGCAATCTGATATCCACCAGCATATTTGCATCAAGTCCACACTTGCCACGGGACGCTCCCCATCAAGGACTAAGTGTGGCAGGCAGGCCTATTCCTGGAAAACAGGGGACTCCACTGTTGGCCAACTTTGGCTCAAGAACTCCCCAACAACCTTGCTGAACCTATCTTACACTACACAGTGATCTAGGACACTTCCACCCAACCTTGCTTCCCTCTCTCCTTCACCTGTGGTTAGACTTGTTTCAGAGTCTAATGACTCTCCCAGCTCCCTCCCCATTTTCTCTCACACAGGCATTTCCCCTAACAAAATCCTTGCACATTTAATACCATTCTGGTGTCTGCTTCTCAAATTGATTTTTCATTCTTGGTCCTTTTCTGTAAATATGGGAGGGTGGGGGTCTAAGTTTAGAAATATAGGCGTCTTACTTTCTGCTAGATTGGGTCACAGTTTAGAGGAAACATGAAACCAATGTAGTAGAGAATAGGAGATGTTACGACTTCTTTATTTCAGTACAGATTATTCTGTATACTAGTCTTTGCTCCTAAGTTCACTAATTTCAAACAGCCTTAGTGCTGTTTGAGGGGAAAGGGAAGGGTTGATGGTTACTAAAAATTATCCCACTAAAATATAAGTAAGTTAGTTCAATGCTTTAAGGCATTTTATGCGGTTATATGTGACAATGTGAACCAGGTCTCGCTTCCTGAAGTATTTTTACAATCCTTTGTTCTAAAACTAATATAAGAACTCCCTCTTACCAGTGGATACATTGAGCTGGAATGTCATGGAATGCTTTTCTGGGACTCCCAGGTCCAGCAAACCATAAGAGAGGTTGTAGGAGGGAAACCTTCTCTGGACTATCCACTTTCAATGGGAACCATCATGGACACCCCAGAGGCTTACTAGAAGAGTTGCTGGGACCTTCATTCCTGCTCAGCCCCATCCTAGCAGGCCAGAAAATAAATAACAGGAGCCACTGATTCCCCTGAGTTGCACCCGTGTGATTTCAGCTGTTACAGCAAAGCCCCGGAATTTCGCTCATCTGATAAGAAGGGAGGGTACTGTTTCCTCTCTTCTTCCTTCATCCCTACTAGTTTTGGAAGAATTAGAAACTGAATCAGACCTTGCTAATTGTCTACTCAATGTCCATTCTCCCCTCTTTATTTTTTACTAAGAAAATTTCAATGTTGTTCAGGGTGGCAATATGTCTAGCTAAAACGACTACATTTTCCAATCACTCTTCCAGCTAGGGATAGTCTTGTGACATAGTTCTAGCCAATGAGATGTAATAGGAAGTCATTATTTGGAGCTTCCTGGAAAACTCTTTGAAACAGAGTCAAAGGGTTTTTTTGCACATGGAAAACAATAAACTGATTATAAAACGTAGATAGCAATGCAAAGGGCCAAGTGTAGCCAAGGCAATCTTGGAAAGGAGCAGAAAACTGAAGGGCTTAAGCCACTAGCTATCAAGACCTATTTTATTAAACAAGATGGTGCAGTATTGTCTCAAGGATATACAAATAGACCGATGGAACAGAATAGAGTCCCAAAATAGACTCACACAAATATGGGTGCCTGATTTACAACAAAGGTAATACTGCAGTGCTATGGAAAAAGAATGTTCTTTTCAATAAATTGTGTTGGGTCCACATGGAAAAAAATAAACCTTAACCCCTAACTCACACCATATACAAAAATTAATTCCACATATATTGTATATCCAAATGAAAAAGGAAAAACAATGAAGCTTTCAGAAGAAAACAATAGAGGGGCCGGCCCGGTGGCTCACTGGATAAGTGCGCCACTTGGGAAGCGTGGCGGCGCTCCCGCCCAAGGGTTTGGATCCCACATACAGACCGGTTCCCGCTCACTGGCTGAGCGAGGCACGGGAGCAACACCGAGGGTTGCAATCCCTTTGCCGGTCCCCGGTCCGGTACGGGGGCAACACTGAGGGTTGCAATCCATTGCCGGACACGGAAAAAGACAAAAGACAAAAAAAAAAAAAAAGAAGAAGAAGAAAACAATAGAATAAATATCTTCATTACTTTGGAGTGGGCAAAAGTTTTAAATAGACCCCCAAAAGTGCTAATCATAAGAAAAATAATAATAAATTAAACAATATTAAGAACTTCTGTTCATCAAAAGCCATCATTAAGAGGATGAAAATGCAACTGACAAAGTGGGGAAAATGTTTACAATATATCCTTCCAACAAAGAACTTGTTATAGACTGAATTATGTTCCCCTAAAAACTATATGTCGAAGCCCTTAAGCCCATACCTAAGAACTTGACTGTACTTGGAGACTGTACCTTTAAAGATGCAATTAAGTTAAAATAAAGCCATTAGGATGGGCCCTAATCCAACATAACTGGTGTCCTCATAAGAAGGGAAGATTAGGATACACAGAGAGACAGCAGGGGTGTGAATGCACAGAGCGACAGCCATGTGAGGACATGGCAAGAGGGAGGCATCTGCAATCCAAGGAGAGAGGCCTCGGGAGAAACCAACCCTGCTGGCACGTTGATCTTGAACTTCCAGACTCCATAACTGTAAGAAAATTAATTTCTGTTGTTTAAGCCACCCAGTCTGTTGTATTTTGTATGGCAGCCCTAATAAACTAATACAAGACTCATCCAAAAGATTTAGAGAGCTTTTACAAAACAATATGAAAAAAAGACAACACAACAAGACAGTACAAAAAATATAAACAAGTACTTCACAAAAGAGGATATCCAAATAGCCAATGAACATATGAATATAAAAAGTTACTCAACTTTTGTTGACTTATTAGTTATCAAGGAAATGAAAATTAAAAACACAATATTATACTACTACACACCCATCAGAATGGTTAAAATTGAAGAGACAGATAATACCTAGTGTTGCCAAGAATGTGGAGCAACTGAAACTTTTATACACTACTAATGGAATGATAATTGGTACAAATATTCTGGAAAACTGTTTGGCAATATTAGAGCTAACCAGAAGCACAATCTATAACTCAGAGGTTCTTTATCTAGAAATATATCCACAGAAATGTGGACATATGTTCACCAAAAAACTTGTACTGGAGTAGTCATTGCAGCACTATTTATAATAGCTAAAACCTGCAAGCAACCTGAATGCTCACCAATATTGGAATGAATTTTTTAAAAACTTATATTCACACATTGGAGAAATATAGCAGTGAGAATAAATGTTCTACAATTACATGCAATAATATGGGAGAATCTCACAATCATTATATTAAGCAAAAGTAGCCAGACACAAAAGGGTACCTGTTGTACTCATATGATTTCACAAAGTTCAAAATCAGGCAAAATTAATTAACCTATGGTGTTCCTTTGGGTGTATAAGAGGAACTTCTGCAGGAATAAGGAGTATTCTGGGTGCTGAAAATGTTCTGGTGTTTGTTCTGGGTGCCGATAACATTGGTGTATTCACTTTGTAAAAATTCATCAAGCTGTATACTTATGATTTATGAACTTTTCTGTACTTCTATTATATATCACTATAAATTTTTTATAAAAATGAGGGAGCCAACTTAGTTGGCTGCACTTTTTCCTTCACCCTTCCCCCTTTTTCTGCCTAGAACACAGATGTGATGCCTGAAGTGGAACCATGAGGTGACAAGCATGAGAAAAAGAAACATATGCTAAAGATTACTGAGCAGAAAAACAGAGGTAGTCTAGGGGGTCTGTACTGCCTACCTCCAGCCTTCTGTTTCCACCAAAAAAAAAATAAAACCCTAAATTGTTTAAGCCACCATCTAGTAAGCTTTCTGTTATTCACAGCTAAATACCGTGCTAATTGATAAACCAATTCCTCATCAGGTTCCTAAAAAAATGAGCTAAGGAAAGAAGAAAATATGTATGTATATGTTTTGCACATAACCAATAATAAAGATGGCAGACAAGGATGATCAGAGATGAGCCTGCCTCACCCTTCCTGGTTGGTATTTTTGTATCTAGATGTGACTCTGAGTGAGGTTTCAGGCCAAGGAATTTAAATACACAGGGACACACTCTCTCTGGAAGTCTTTAATATAGGACTGAATGAGGCAAAGAATTCAGACATCAGTACAATACTGAAAAAGCATATGAATCCTGAAAAAAAAAAAAGAAGCAATTTTATGTTAGTTTTACTAGCAATGAGTATATAGGCTCGAGGGCTTGACATAAATTCAAATTAGCATTGGCTTAGGTATGGTAGCCCCTCAGTGTTAGGAACCCAAACTCCACTTATACTGTTGTTCTACCATCCCTAGGACATTGCTCTCAATGTCATGGTCCGAGATGATGCACCGTTACTACTCTGCGTTCCAGGCAGCAGGGAGGAGGAGGGAGGGCAAGGAAGACAAGGACTTACACTGTTACTTCTGATCACATCCAATCGGCCATACCTTGGTCAAGAAAATTAGCAAGGGTGACTACGAAATGTACTTGTTAACTGATCTCACTTAAAAATTCATGTTACTATGGAAGAAGAGGTAAAAGGGATGTGGAAGAGGTGGGGACCAGCGACCAACTGCTACATGGGATAATACACTTGTACATCCATTTCATCTATTGAGAATCTACACAGTAGTAAGAATAAGACACAAATTTCTTATTTCATCAAAGTAAATTTCTCAAAGAAAGTATGATTTGGAGAACACCTTAAATTTTTTTTTAAAAGTTCAAACGCTCACCTCGCACATTCTTCTATTCTCTAAGAATTCTGTTCAAAGCTCACCTTTCCTGTTAAGCTCCCCAGATGAACTACACCTGGCTGAAGGGGCTCTAATCACTTCCCCAATTTCACCCGCAGCACATAGCTATCTGTGCACAGCACTAAGTGATTATGCATATGTCTATACAGTTTTTACTGAGCTTATATGTATTATTCTAGGGTTGAAATAACATGGCTTTTAAAGCCCGGCAGACATTAATGCAAATCCCAACTCTGAGCTAAGTGGTTACATGCCTTGCTATAGCCCTCTCCACTGATACCATTAGTCTCAACAGAGGGATCTACTCTGGTTCACCCCATCTCTTGAGCCCATTGCCCCCAAATGCTCTAACAGTTATCCTCCCTTATGCCTTTGATCTGTCTTCTTCCACTAACTTCTTTCTCTTAAATAAACTTTCACATTTCCCTAATTTTTTCAAAACTCTCTCTCATCCCTATTTCCCCTGCTAGCTAGCTGTTCTCTCTTTGTCACTTGACCATATAGCTTCTTAAAAGTATGTGCCCTCTTTCCTGCCTGTGGGTCATCTCTCTGCTGTCTGATTTTCTTCCTGTTACAAAATGAATCTGTTCTTACAAAAAGTACTGGCCGCTTCTACAAGCGGATCCAACAGCCAATTTTCTGCGGTCTCAGACACAGTTGAGCTTCCTTCATCTACGAACGTCTTCTCCCCTTGGCTTTCACAGCCGTGCCTTCTCAGACCCCTGCCTGCCTCTCCAGGCTTTCTCTTCACAGCTCCTTCAGGTACTCTTCTTCCTCTGCTGCCCATCGAATGCTGGTTTGCTCGGCAGCCACCTTTGGCTTTCTTCTGCTCTCACTCCCCACATTCCCCATGGTGCTTATCCATGCCTATGCCTTCCATAAATTTCAAATTACTCTCTCCACCCCAGATTCTACTGAGTTCTAGACTACCCCCATTTTCTTGGGACTGAAGGATTTCTCAGGATGCAGTACTTCCAGTTTTAAAATTGATAGTCTCAGGAANCAGTCGTCTTTGGCTTTCTTCTGCTCTCACTCCCCACATTCCCCATGGTGCTTATCCATGCCTATGCCTTCCATAAATTTCAAATTACTCTCTCTACCCCAGATTCTACTGAGTTCTAGACACCCCCATTTTCTTGGGACTGAAGGATTTCTCAGGATGCAGTACTTCCAGTTTTAAAATTGATAGTCTCAGGAAAACCAGAAGGAGTTGGTCACCCTAGAAACTCCAAGTACCTACTATACATTTCTACGTGAATGTCCTACAGACACCACAAATTCAACATGTCCATTCCTGAAGTCATTGTCGCATCCCACCCCAAACCCACTTATCTTTGTTTACTCACTGTTCTGATGAATGGTGCTATTATATAACTGAAAGGAAAACCCAGGAGGCATCCTGAACACTGACCACGTTCTCACCCACCATGTCCACTGTCACCAAAACCTGAACAGAATCTAAATGTGTCTTCATTGCCTTGTCTTAATTTCTCATATCTTGCTTGAAATATCATTACCATATCCTAACCTCCATACCCCCAGCTTCATCTCTCCAATCTATACAGCCATCAGAGTGATTTTTCTAGAATCAAATTCTAAACAGATAATCCCTCTGCTTTATCAAAGGTTCCTAAAAAGTTCAAACTCCTTTCATTGGATGCCCACAAGTCCTGTAATAGCTAACCTTTGCCTGCGACTCCAAAAATACTCTTTCTGATCCTTGCCAACACCACTCATAACCTCCTTACACCAGCTACTGAATTCCTTGCACTTCCCTGACAAAGGGAATGCAATTCTGCAGACCCATTACTTTGCTCCTGCTGTCCTCTCTACTTGGAATGTCCCCCTTTGAGACTCAGTTCAAGTGTCTCCTTGCCTGAGAAGACTTCCCTATATCTAAAATATACTTATATCCTACATACCCCTTAACACATGAAAATGCAATTGTAGGTATATTCACACCCATTGTCCCTGCTAGACTGGTTATAAAAGTCTTACGAGCAGGAACTTTATACATTCATTTTGTATTCAAAGGCAGTGTTTGGAACATAGTCAAAACTAAATACATTTTTAGTTGACTGACTCAGCCACTCTCGGTCTGGTTCCCCATCTGTAAGAACTCAGGTGTTACCTCAATCTTGAAGAGTTTATCGTGGGGATTAACATAGGAAAGTACCTATCCCCCTGCCTGGAACTCAGCAGACCCTCATGTTTCTCTTCCCCTTTCCTATCAGATTAAGACATGTATTTTCTATATTCTTTGTTATGTCCCCAGGAGAAGGCTAATCGGTACTTTTGAGTGACCATGGTTTGGAGCTGTGCACCAGGAAAAGTCTTCATTCCTTTTTGGGTGAAGATAAGAAGTCATCTTAGGGATTCATCAATGTTTGAATACGTATTGATTCTCATCAATAGTAGGTAATCTCTACAGAGTTAGAAAGTATCTGTGATGCTCTACCAGGTTCTCATTCATGCAAGGATAATCTTGTTTTAAAATAATTCTCATTTGTGTACCACATTCATTCATTCCAATTATCACCACAGAAGTGCTCAATAAAGATAGCTGAGATTAAATGTTTGAAAAGGGAGGGTAAAACCATTTCACACACACTAGACCGACAAAAATCTTTAATGGCATTGCCAGATGTCGGCAAAGATGTGGCACAATTGGGATTTCATACACTGCTGGTGGGAGCATGGCTTGGGATAATCACTTTAAAACAATCAAGCATTACTTAGTAAAGTTGAACATGTCAATACCCTATGCCCATAATTACACTCCTATGTGGATACTCTAGAGAAACGCTGGCATGTGTGTACCAGGAAATATGTGCGAGAAAGTTCATAACAGCATAGTTTGTAGTAGCATAAAAAAAGAAGGAAGGAAGAGAAGGAAAGAGAGAGAAAAAAGAAAGAAAAAAAAACAGAGAAAAAGGGAAGGGAAAGAAAACCAATGTCTGTAAATGAAAGTGGAACTCTTCATCATGATAACAGAAGCTTGAATAATGTTCAGTTTCCTAGTCGGGGTAGTTAGTACATGGCTACTTGTTCTATTTTTGTGTTATTATATTATTTGTTCTTTGAACTGGATGTGTAAGTTTATATTCTCTTTTGTATTCAAGATGTACTTTAAACTTTTTTAAGTGCTTTTTTAAATAGAAGCTAAGTAACTTTTTCAAGGTCATACTAATATGTAACAGAGTCATGACTGGAACCCAGGTCTCTCTGACCATAAAGTTCACGGTGTTTTTCCTACCTCACACACACACTGGCTCCCCAAATATTGTACTCACATAAAAGTTGCAGTCCTTAATCCAAATGTCTATCAATGGATAAACAAGATTGTGGAATATACATACAAGGGAATGTGTTCAGTTCTAAAATGGAAGGAAATGCTGATACATGCTACAACGCAGATGAAACTCGAGGACGTTACTCTAGTGATGATAACAGAGTCACAAAGGGACAAATACTGCATGCTTCCATTATGTGAGTGTGAGGTACTTAGAGTAGTCAGAATCATAGAGACAGGAAGTAGACTGGTGGTTGCCGGGGGCTAGGAGGAGGGGAGAGTGGGGAGCTATTGTTTAATGGGCAGAGAGCTTCAGTTTTGCAGGATGAAAAGAGTTTTGTGAATGGATGGTGATGACAGCTGCACAACGATGTGAATGTACTTAGTGCCACCAAACTGTACACTTAAAAATGATTGAAATGGTAAATTGTGTTATGTGTATTTTACCATAATTTCCTTAAAGTTGCACATTCTTGTCTGGATAGTAATCAAGATGAGTGGCATTTAGTGGTATGACACAGAGGAAAGCTACTTTCTGGATTTCCTGACCTGCTCTCCTTGGCTGCACCATCAACTGAGTTCCTGAGCAATGGCCTCCTGGAAGTTGGTCTGTCCACCAAGGCGACTGCCATTTTTGGTTTGCCCCTGGCCTTAGTCCCATGGTGACAGAATGGAATGTAGATGTCTGCCAGATGGCAGATGAGTAAAAGGGCAAGATCTGAGGTGAGAGAAACAAGAAATGAAGGGGTAGCAGGTGCTGCTGAATGGGGCTGTTTCTCAGCAATCTGTGCGGCTCATCACTCAGCCCATCAGTCTCCAGCCACATGGTGAGAGGCACAGGAATAGAGAGGGATAGGGAGGGAATGAGAAGCAGAAATCAGCATCTGGAACGCTACAGCCAAGAAGCCAGGATTTGCCACAATTTGAGTTTTGAGTATGAACACATGTCCCGTGAGAAGAGTTTAGTTCATGTATAATTCAGCAACTCACACTTGTCAGAAACACAGCACACAATCACACATACACAGACACAGCCCAAAACACAACGCTGAAAAAGACATAATTTAGTCATCTGGATAATTTGCCTACATGATATCAAGAAACCAGAATCTAGATGATCGACTTAATTATTTGCACCTTACTCTTTGAGATCATGCAGACAGAGCCTCAGTACACCCCAAAGAGGTCCAACAGCTCCGACAGCAGGCTCATACTCTTTTGCCATTACCTTAAACCTGCTGCACAGTGATCTTAAGAATTATGGCCAGTGAAGTATTGGGTACTTCAAAAAGTTCATGGAAGGATTCATATTATCTTTGAATTCTATTTTTTCACAAACTTTTTGGAGCATCCTCATATTAAATTAACATTTAAAAATGAAACGCCATTGAGATAACAGTGTTCTCAAGCACTTGTAAAGCATTTTCTGTGTGAAAATGCTTAGGATTCCATTTTCAGTTAATTCTCTGTCTTAGTCCATTTGAGCTGCTATAACAAAATACTTTAGGTGATTTATAAACAGCAGACATTTAGCGCTCATAGTTCTGGAGGCTGGGAAGTCTAAGATCAATGTGCCAGCAGATTCAGTGCCTGGTGGGGGCCTTTTCCTCAAAGATGATGCCCTCTTGGTCTTCACATGGTGGAAGGGGAAAAGGGCAAGGAAGCTCCCTCAGGCCTCTGTTACAAGGGCACTAATCCCATTCATGAGGGTTTCTCCCTTTTGACCTAATGACCTTCCAAAGGCACCCCCTTTTAATATCATCACTTTGGGGGTTAGGTTTCAACATACGAATTTGGAGAGGGCACACACATTCAGACCACAGAATCCTCAGAGAAGTAACTACGAGGGAGGAAACGGTTAAGTGATTATGTCCGTAAGGTGATACTGAGGCACAGAGAGACAAAGGGGCTGGTCAGATACAAAAGGTTCACTGCAGAGCTATGACTAAACCTCCCAGTGCTACAAACTCAGGGCTGGGTTTCAGCCGTTGAGTCAAGTTACCTTTTCAGGCACATCACAGAAGACTAGCAGGGCTCCAGCTCCTCACCTTTACCACTCAAGGTGGATTCAAACCCAGCACATTTCCAGAAGGGTCTTTGGGAGTCTCTCTCAGATACAGTTCACCCCTGATCTGAAGGTCCCCCAAGTGACCAGATCTTCTAAGTCTTATTCAAAAGAGACATGAATCTACTTTGATGTGGTCTTGACTGTGCTTGCCTCCTATTTTGACTCCAGCACAGACCAAAACACCAGGTTCAGCCTCAGTAATAATTCAGCCTTACCAAAGTCCCATGATGCACATTCAAGTCTTCTGTCTAACTGCAGTTTCACTTCATTCCCACCCCCAACACACATATCATGCCCCTTCAGACTCCAGGGTTAGCATCACCTCAACAGGTTGTACTCTGAAGTGACATACCAGGGCCGTGCTAGAGAGGAACTGGCGTGTGTGTGTGTGTGTGTGTGTGTGTGTGTGTGTGTGTGTGTGTGTGTGTGGAGGTGTGTGGAGGTGAATATATAGGGATAAAGGAGTGTGTGTGTGTGTGTGTGTGTGTGGAGGTGTGTGGAGGTGGATATATAGGGATAAAGGTATGTGTGTGTGTGTGTGAGTGTGTGGAGGTGTGTCAGAGTTCTTGGTGTGAACAACTCTGGATAGCTTAGGCAGAAAAGGCATTTACTGAATCAATATAGAGAGGTTCACAGAATCACTGGGAATCTGGAAAATGAAGCTCAGAAATCAGGTGAGAGCCGAACGGGACTGAGCAGCAGAAATCAAACACCGACTAGTTAGAACCTCGCCACCACTGGGCACACTTCTGCTGCTGCTAACTGTCTGCAGCTGTAAGCTACTCCTTCACACACAGTCTATGGTAGGAGCCACGTCCAGATTACGTGTCCACATGCTGCCGGGTAGGTAGCAGAAAGGTGGGACACTGAGCACCCACACATTCCCACAGTAGGAGGCAGAGCCTGCCTTCCACCAAAACCCATGTGATGGGAGGACCCCCAAATAGGGAGGCCCCAGCACTCCTGACAGATGAAATGAAGTCAGTATCCAAGGCAGAGACCAATGTGTATTTTACCATAATTTCCTTAAAGTTGCACATTCTTGTCTGGATAGTAATCAAGATGAGTGGCATTTAGTGGTATGACACAGAGGAAAGCTACTTTCTGGATTTCCTGACCTGCTCTCCTTGGCTGCACCATCAACTGAGTTCCTGAGCAATGGCCTCCTGGAAGTTGGTCTGTCCACCAAGGCGACTGCCATTTTTGGTTTGCCCCTGGCCTTAGTCCCATGGTGACAGAATGGAATGTAGATGTCTGCCAGATGGCAGATGAGTAAAAGGGCAAGATCTGAGGTGAGAGAAACAAGAAATGAAGGGGTAGCAGGTGCTGCTGAATGGGGCTGTTTCTCAGCGATCTGTGCGGCTCATCACTCAGCCCATCAGTCTCCAGCCACATGGTGAGAGGCACAGGAATAGAGAGGGATAGGGAGGGAATGAGAAGCAGAAATCAGCATCTGGAACGCTACAGCCAAGAAGCCAGGATTTGCCACAATTTGAGTTTTGAGTATGAACACATGTCCCGTGAGAAGAGTTTAGTTCATGTATAATTCAGCAACTCACACTTGTCAGAAACACAGCACACAATCGCACATACACAGACACAGCCCAAAACACAACGCTGAAAAAGACATAATTTAGTCATCTGGATAATTTGCCTACATGATATCAAGAAACCAGAATCTAGATGATCGACTTAATTATTTGCACCTTACTCTTTGAGATCATGCAGGGTTGCGATCCGTTGCCGGTCACGAAAAAAGACAAAAAGGAAAAAAAAAAAAAAGAGAGACCACGACTTTTAAAACTTAGAGTTAGGAGTTTTATTTCTTCGGTATCTGGCTCAGTTCTCTCTGATTCTCTCTGATCTAGCTGCCTGGATAAAAGATCATAAGCTGGAAAAAAAAAAAAAAAAAGGACCATAAGCTGAAAGGGAATGTGAAGGAAAAAACATAAATTAATGCCTCATGATATCCTCCTGTCTCACAAATATTAACTACATTTTTTATAATTCCACACATTGGTATCTTTTTTATTCTCATTTCATAGGTGAGAATGTCTAGATTAAGAAGGGTTCCATGTGATCTTGGGCAATTTCTTTAACCTCTATATGCCTCAGTTTCCTCACCTGTAAATTAGGATATGTATACCTCATAGAGCTGCTAAAGGATGCAGGTCTACAGCTACACACAACAACAGGCAGGGGTCCAGGGATGATAGGGTAGTAGAAAGAGCTCCCCCAAACAAGGCGGACATCAGGCCAATGGGCTTCCAGACTGGCTTCCCACAAATTCTCTGTGGACCACAGACATGTCACATTACCTCTCTGGGCTTCCATTTCGTCATCTGTATAAAAAGAGTGTTGGAGTAGATGATGCCTAAACTCCCTTCTGTCCCTTTAATCCATCGTTCATGAGTTCATCTACGAGTCAGCTCCTAAGCCCTGCCAGATTCCAGCGGGTGGGGCAGCGACCAGGATGGTGACTTCTCCTCGCTGTTTTAGCTCCAGATGAGGCCTAGTCTGTCCATGCAGCTGTGGAATACCAGTTTGATCTGATGAGCTAAACTGTGAAGCAGGAGGCAGCGATGTGCACTGCACACACTGACGGCATGATCAGAACAGCATGAGGCAAACAACAAAGCCTGCAGGGAACAGGGGTGAGGACACCAGGGCAGGGGAAGGTCTCTGATGAGAAGGTTTCTAAGGGAGCAGCACCTGGAGATTCATTATAAGTGGGCACCATTTAAAATTTGTTTTTATTGTGCCATGTACATTTTTTTGCCAACATCACCATATCATATTAAAGAAGTTAAAGACATTACAGTCATGAATTCACTCTGAGATCCAGAAAAGAGAAAAAGAGGAACAAAATTGTCTTCACTTGGTGGTAACCCAATGGGAGTAATAGATGACAGAAGAGTCTGGAAGAAGCAAGACAGGATTCGAGGCTAGGTAAGATGAACAAAAAGAAAGCCCTGGCAAGTGCATACCTGCATTTGAAACATGGCCAGTTTGAAGTGTACCACAGTGTCACCTAGGGCCACACACTGCTGCCAGCATGCTGATCCTTGGGGATTTGCTAAAATGGAGTGTTGGCAACCCCCTCCTCTGTACTCCCACAGCACTTACCATGTGTCTTTATTGCACCACTTCAAATAGTAACTAAACACAGCCTGCCCCCACTGCAGACTCTAGGGTCCCTAGCACCTTGGCACCCAGAAGGTTCTAGGTCATGTTTATTTCACCAATTAATTTTTGCAACTAATTCCAGCATAGGAAGGCAAGGGTTGGATGAAGTTCCACAAAGCTTTTAGCTTATGAACAGGATGTTTTTTTTTAAATGAGGATTTTTCCAGGTTGGAAAGAAGGAAAGTGTTGCAAACAGAGAAAAACTAAGGAGAGAGAGGACAAGGCAGGTAGGAGGAAAGACAGGTATTCTCAGGAGGGGACTGGGGCACAAGGCCAGCTATTGGGAGATGTGGAACTTATTAACCAAGACAGAGAACACAGGACAAAGGTGTTCATAGGAGATCCAGGAGATGTCCCAAAGGGAGGCGGCAGTGTCAGTGTGGGGCTGAAGTCAGGGATCTGGATGACCCACAGATGATGGGTACAAGAAGAAGGGGGGAGGATCAGGATGTGGCTCTGAAGATAGTAACATTTTAGGAGCCAGGAAGAGAACGCATGGAGGAGACAGAAAGACCAGAGAAAGAAAGGAGACTCAGACAGGGCTGTGCTGAGGAAGCCATAAGGGGAGAGAGTTTCCAGTAGTGAAAGAGTGCAGGCAACTGAGCCACCCTTTTAAATTCAGCCCAAACAGCACGGGGAGCAAATGCCACTTCAAATCTCAGAGCCAGCTGTGGCTCAGCGGCAGCCCTGAGCCATCAGGGTTCCACCTAGCCCCTGCAGTTTTCATGGAGACTGTGCAAATCCACTTTGGTACCAATGAATGGGCTTGTGTTCCAGGCTTATTGCAAGAGCTTGAGGTTCTCAGAACTTGTATCTTTTGGGGAAAAAAAAGAAGAAAAAGAAAACGTGGGACCTTTTCTGATGCATGATAAAGGAAATACACAAGCATGTTCCCTGAGGTGATGGGTAGTTATTGTCCTGTCAGTAAACCTCTGTGAAACAATCCAGGACTGTCCCTCCTTGAGGAGGGAGGCTGCTCTCAGAGGCGCCATCTGCGAGAGCAGGTGTGGCTGAAAAGCGTGACTGGCCTGCCACGCACACACGTGCAGAGGCTGCTGTTTATTTAAAACTGCAGCTGCTACTCACAGATCCCGACACCGTCTGTGCCTAACTATGAGAATCGTGGAGTGTTTTTTAATGTCTTAGCTCTGCATAACCTTTCCCAATTATGTTGACTACATGATGTGTATTTGTGTTTCACTAGAGTGCTTGAATCTCACAAATGTCTCACACAGCTGCAGAGATTGAGTTGGTCGGCTGTGATCACTTCTCAAAAACTCACCCAGAGGACTCAGCTAAGGTTGTACCCTAAAATGGCCTCTTAGATCCATCCTGAGTTCCGGCAGGAGAGTTGACAGGTTCCCCTGCCTGCCAACTGGTGCCTGAAATTCCTAAACACAAATGCTTCAGGTGGGAGCACTCTTCTCTGAGACAAAGAAATGCCCTGGGGCTTCTAGCTAAGAACGAAGAGAATATTCTAAAAACTTCCCCACCAAAATCACTTACATGAACAAAGAAAATACCATAAAATAAGAAAAGTTGTACATGCAACAGTATAAAGCCTTAGAAATTATAGTACTCTGGATTCCAATACAAAATTTTAAAATCCTTCTGAATCCACAGCGAGCAGCCAGCATCTGCACTTGTTCCCTGTCGGTGCTTCAGGCCCCAAGTGTGTCTTTACATCCTGCACTACCCTGAGACCATCCTGTTTCTGCAGGAAACTGCATTTATATTGACTTCCTCCACCCATGTATCTGTCTCTGCCTGCTCATGGGTCCAGGAAACTGCTATTTGCTGACTGAGGGCATAACAGTAAGCCTTTTCTCCCAGGATCCCATTGGAATCTGTGCCAGGGAGACTCAAGAACAGTTTCTATGAAATGAAGTTCCACAGCCACAGCCACCTCTTCCAGCACAACCACCACTTACTTGGTGGCCAACTCAGTACCTGCCATGCATCCTTTAATCTAGCCCCACATAGGACCCTTCCTATCTGACCAAGGTGAGACTGTTCTCCACTGGGAAATTCCTGCGTCTTTTCTATTCTTCAAAACTGAGCCTTCACAGACCTCTCTCCAACTAGGTAAGTAAAAGGAAACAAACCTGGACATATGAAAAGCATTCTAAAGCACTGAGATGAGAAGAAAGACCAGGGGACTCCGAAAGGCTCACTGCCCTCTAAAGCATATATATTGCAAGGACAGAAGAAGAAAAAGATCATAATATGTGCTTCCTGTTGCTAATAAAATACAACAATACGTAATCTCTATGAATAAAAGGATGAGCCATGATAAAAAGAGAACAGTTTGAAAAAGTATATATTGCATGTGAAAAGTAAAAGCTAAATAAGAACTGTTTTGAGGCAAAAAGTAGTAAATCAGCAGTGGCTAAAACTTAATTAATGAAGAAAAGGACAACCTTGAACTACACTCCCTAACTCAAAGAATGGAAGGATAAGATAGTAAATGTAGATAACAGAGTGGCATGTATTTAACCAAAAAATAATAAGCATTTCTGAAATAGACAATAAAACAATGCAAGTGATGTCAGAGGAAGGGTCTGGGGGGCCCAATAGTCGGCCTCAACCCACCCCATCCTCTTACCAGGTTCTTGACTCCACCACAGGAAAGAATTCAGGGACAGAGTCACAGTAGAAAGTGAGAACAAGTTTAATGTAACAGATAAGAAATACAGGTTCCACAGAGAGAGTGTGGCCTAGCTCCAGTGACTGAGCAGGGCCCACACCAAGTTTAACACAAAAGCCAGAATTACACACTTAAAGTTCAGTACAGAGTGCAGGCTGGCTCGAGAGAATGAGCAGATGCTTGCTGAAAGTAAGTTCAATACAAAAAGAAATACACACTCCACAGGCAGAGTGCGGGCTGGCTCCAGGAGAGTGAGCAATAGCCCCGCCTTCTGCTGGGATTCAGCTTTTATAGTTTTACCATTTAATGAATATTCAATTAAGGGGGTGGTTGTCTATTATGTAACATTAATCTTGCACATGCTCAGTTGGTCTCTTCTTGGAGGATGTTCTTTGGTCAAATCCTGTCACATGCACCAGACATATTCAAGAATGTTCTGTGCTCTCTAGCACCTCTAGTGGAAGGTCATTCAGCCACCAGGGTTATATAACCCTTCTTTACTGAGCATGCCCAGCCACTGGATTTGCATAAGACAGACCCCTGTGGTCTCACTTTCCCCATGTTGGTGCTGAAAATAGGTCTAACTGGCAACAGTACCTTTCCTCCAGGGGAGAGCCCAGGGGAGAAGGCCTGAGATCTCAGCAGTGGCTAGAAACCCAGAGGCATGTCCTAAAACCTGGACCCAGGGAAACTGAGCACCTCCTGTATCACAAGGAGATACAACACTAGAAGGAACTATCCTGATTTTTTTTAAATCCAAGTCTGGATGTAGAGAGTTCTCACAATGAACCAGGCAGCAGTTTTGAAAAGTTTATACCTGGCTTGTTTTAGTAAATTTTCTAAATCCCAAAATCAAGGAAGAATTCTAGAAGTATACAGGCAAAAATTGCACGTTCACTATTGTTTTAGCATGGGTTTTCCCTAAAAGGCAAAGCCTGAGGCAAAGGTTTAGGTGCTGCTATTTTGGTGGGGAGCACAAGCCCAGGGAAGCAGAAGTCAAGGGAAAGGAGCAATTATACAAGGTGCCCTTGTATCAAACCTGTTAAATTATAGATATAGATCTAAATAATCACTTGTCAATCAGATTGCAAACCTTAACTGATTTCTCAAAATCTCACAGAACCATCTTCCAAAAGACCTTTTGAGCTATTGCAACTTAGGACAGTCTGCTCAGGAAGAGCAAATATTTTACCCACTGCCTCCCAATTCCCATTGGCCAAAGATTTGCCCCTGGTGGTGGTAACTCTTGTGCATTTCCAGGCTGCATGCACATAATGCCAAGCAAGTCCCAAGGTGTCTCATGCCATGGCATCAGTGGGGAAGCCACAGGGCAGAAGCCGAGAGATGAGTGGTTTGGCATAGGCAAGGCGCTGCTGGCTGCATCCACGTGAAGTTGTTTTGCTCCCACATAAAGCTGGTGACCACAGCAGCACCTAAGGCAGGGCAAGTCTCAGGGCCCCAGTCCAGTGAGGCCAAGAGGATCAAAGGTTGACTTGAGACTTATCCTCAGCAACACTAATTTTAGTTAAGCTTGGAAAACCATGCCAACCTTCTATCAGGCACTAGACACTAAATGCATAGGCAATGGAACAGCAACTCCAGAAGTTAGCAAGAAAAAAGTATGACCTAAGAATTTATACACAGCCATTGACCTTCTTGTAGAAAGACAGCAGAAAGGCATCCTCAGATACAGAGCCTCAGAAAAACCCCTAATATCTTTCTGAATAAAGTTCCTGCAGCAGGCACCAGTAAACAGAAATGAAACGCAATCCAGACGGAAGAAGTTGCTACCAGAAAGGATTATCATGAAGCATTAAAGCCTGTTAAACTATAGATATAAGTCTAAATAATCACTTGTCAATCAGATTGCAAACCTGAATAGGAACAAAAGAAAAATATTTTGTAAAGAGATTCATATCAATTACTTTTTGGAATTAAAGTGTGGCATGTATAATGACATATCAAAGTTTTAAAATCCCAAATAATTCACTGTTCAAAATTTGGGGCCATAGTTATTATTTTTTTCTTGACTTTTATATTTCAAAAAAGGTAGGCTTTATGAGGTGGGATTTTATTTCTTTATTGTATATACTAGTAGCATGAAAAACAGGATGTTTACAAAGAGGAAAATGCAAAGCCGTAGTATATATAGCACAAATCAAAATAAAAAGGAAATACAGAAACGGAGAGTATAAATCAAGATGCCCAAACGAAAAATTAATTTTAAATTACTGTAATAAATATAAGTCAATCCAATGTATGTACTAAAAAACAAAGTCTTTCAGACTGGATAAATAACATGAGCTACCTATAAGAGATTTGGTATATTATTTTTTAAGATTGACAAGGATATATCAGGTACATGCAATATACAAATCAAAACAAATTACATTAAGCTTAAAAAGAAACCAATTTTTTAAATTGACAAATGATACCATCTATAATAAACATTTCAAAATAAAAATCTTTTATACATCTAAGAATAAAGCACCAATATAGAAAGCTGACTCCAATCTCAGAGACACCAGTACCAGCCGGGGAGCACCTCACAATAACCCTGAGATGTGGATATCATCGATAGTCTTACTTAATAGATAAGAAAACTGAGACTTAGCAAAGTTAAGTTACTTGCCCAAGGTCATACAAATAAAAAGCAGAAGAGTCCAGAACCCACTACCAAGTCATATGACAGGATATCCTATTCATTATACCCCTAATTTTGTGTCATCCATTTGTTTCTGTCCCAATCGGGTGTGGTGGTCACTAAGGCTGTTCACAAACATGGCAGTTCTCTCCCTGCAGGCACATGGCAGACTTGCACACCTACCCCTTGAGATTTGGTATTTGTGAGTCCTTTCGGGTTTTCCCGCCCTCTCTTTCCCATCACCTTGGCATCCAGCAATGTTCCCGATAATGAGCACAACAATAACATGGAGCAAAGACCCCCACCTATTCCTCTGTCACCTCAGGATGGACTAGTAGCATGAGAAAAATCAACTTTTATTATTTTAAACCACTAAGTTGGGAAGGAGGTGGGGTTCTTCATTACAACAGCATGACCTAAATCCATCCCAACTGATTCATTATTAAATAAATTCTTCTTCTCTAAGATGGGGCCAAGGACAAATGCCTGGCAGCATTCCACAGGAAGCAGTTTCATAGGCCAAAAGCCATTAATCAGTCATTTTTGGCTTCAGCCATTTAACCAGTTACTAATCCCCCTAATTGTACTATCACAGAGAACACAAGGCTATCAAGAGTGACCTTATCAAAGACTTACCAAAATCCAAAGATACCAGGTCTATTGCATGTCCTTTATTTATCAGAGAAGTCGTAATGCCAAAAAAGAAATGAGGTTAGTGCAGAATGACTTACTTATTAATAATCCACACAGGTTACTGGTGACCACTGTTTCCTTTCCTAAATGTTTACAGACCTTTTTCTTTAGAAATCTGTCCTAGGAGATAGAGGAAGGTAACATTTGATCTGAATCTTTTTTTTTTTTCCTTTTTGTCTTTTTTCGTGTCCAGCAACGGATTGCAACCCTCAGTGTCGCGCCCGGACCGGACCAGGACCGGCAACGGAATCGCAACCCTCGGTGTTGCGCCTGCACCTTGCTCAGCCAGTGAGCGGGAACCGGTCTGTATGTGGGATCCGAACCCTCGGCGGGAGCGCCACT
>NW_007729386.1:173503-197572 GCF_000696425.1 Galeopterus variegatus | reverse complement strand
GGAGCGCCACTGCGCTCCCAAGCGGCGCACTGTAGCAGTGCGCCACCGGGCCGGCCCTGATCTGAATCTTAAAAGACAAATACAATTTCCACAGGCAGAAGTATAGGGGAAAGGACATTCTAGGTTGAATAACAGAATGAATAAAATGAATAAAATGAAAGTACACGGCTTTGAGTTAACCACCTCTTTGCTTCCCTTTCAGCCCACAATGCAAAGGTGGGAGACAGTGACTTCATAAGCCCAAATTTTGTTTTTAAGCCTTTAGCATCTCGTAATAACTGATATACAACTTTGTCTTCATATTTACTCAGAAGAATTTTAAGTACATAAAGAATTACCTAAGCGTTCCCTAAAATTACTTCCTAAAGAAACAATACATTTTCAATTACAAAATTTAATGAAATACTCATTCTTAAGATGATAGGCAGATAAATAAAAGACTTGTAAAAATTTTCCACTTGAGGAATGAATTCTCTTTGCTAAGCTTTTTTCCTAAAGTAAATTCACTTCCCCTGCGCTTAGTGACTATATTCAGAGATTTCACGACAGAAATAATAGAAAGCAACTGCAGAGTAATTATGGGCCCTGCTTGGCTGCCTAGGAGAAGCCATAGCTCGTCTTTATGCTGTCATCCCAGAGGTCAAAGGTTTTCTGTCTAGTACACGGAGCTGGAAATTTCCAAATAATCTAAGAAAACACTCAAACAGTTTCAGACAGTTTTTTCCATTATTTACGATGCCGCCCACGATAAGATGGAAATTTTTTGAGGCTAGCATGATAAGCTTCGTGTAAGCAAGACACAGCTAATGGCTTGAGGAGTGGAATTCTGGTGCTTCCCAAAGAGCCATTTTAGTACAATCTTCCCTTGACAGGGTTAAGCTGCTTATAGATTCCTCAGATAAGATTGCAAAGCAGAAAGCAGAATGTAGACCCAACTCTAATGCCTCAAGACAAAAATGACAGAAAATAGCAAACTAAATAGCAGATAGCAAGGAACTTCTGAAATGCATAGCGTTTTCTTTTTCACATCCGTCAGCTTTTGTGCCTCCACTGAAGATTAAATGGACAGGAAGCTAAACTGTTCTGGTAAGTTATTTAGCCACACAGTTGGGCAAGTGTTGTCAGACTGAATGAATCGAACCCAAAATTTTACCTAAATTGCAACAAATTTGAACCACTGTTTTGAGCTTCCAGTAGTTGCACTGCGTTTATGGCATGGCTGTCATTTTTGAGCATGTCTGTGCTGTGGCTCTTGGTCACAGAGAGCAGAGTAGGACAATGTTGTCAGCTGAGCCCGCTGCAGAGGTAGGGAGCTGAGGGCTTGTGCTGTCAACTGCCCGCAAACACACCAGCTCGCCTCTGGGCATCAGAAACCTCCTCTGCAAAGCTCGCCAAGTGCAGGTGGGGGCGCATCCTGACATTTCTTACAGTCCTTGCTAGCTCAAATTTTATAAAAACAGGAAGTGAAAATCCAAGAAAAGTGCAAGTTCCTATTTTCACAAGATTTCTCAAGCTATTTTGCAGTTTCGAAACACTAAGCTGGTGCCTAAAACTTGGAGAAGACAGAATTGTTAAAGCTAGGAGAGATGACAGATCATCTCGTCCAGAAAATCCTTATACAGATACAGAAGTAGAGGCCCTCAGAGTAGAAGTAACTAGTAAAGATCACAGTACCAGAGCTGGAGCCAGTCTCCTGGTTTCCAGTCCAGAGCTTTTTACCTGTAGGCTGGCTGCCTCCTCCTTTGTTTATATTTAAAACCAATAAAATGTCAGACAAATTCTACCGTCTAAGTATCTCCTGAGTCTGTTCCTCTCTAGCACAAATGATACTAACTTCCACATTTCTTAAATATTGCTGATTTTGTCTTTTCTAATGGATTTCCAGGACTCAAATCTCATCTATTCCAATCTTCTTCTCTCCTATTTAGAGTACATTGGAATAATTTACTTAAATGTCCCAATGACAGTTTGACCCATGTCACTTTCCTGCTTAAAACTTTGTGATGATTTCTCTTCTTTTATAATGTACAGCTAAATTTCTCAGCATGGCCTGAAAGGCCCTTTATGATCTGACCACGCCTGATACTCCATCCTCCCCGCCATGGGTGCTGAGCTCCAGCCGCAGGCATTCCTTGCACATCGTACCCTTGCGATACTCCATCCTCCCCGCCATGGGTGCTGAGCTCCAGCCGCAGGCATTCCTTGCACATCGTGGTTTTTGTTTCTTACTTCTGTACCCTTTCATGTGCTGGGCCCCTTATCTGAAAGATTTCTCTTTCTTCTGTTTGACTGAGTAATTCTTTCTCCTTTTCCAAAACATGGCTTAAAGAATCCTCGCCCCAGTGACCAGCATCTCTGGAGATCAAACTACTAGGCAGACATGTAGTGACCACACATCATGTTCAGAAGTGCCACCTTAGGCATGGCAGCCATTTGCTGAAGTATCTTATAAGCACCATATTAAAAATTCATCCAGCTGTAAAACACATAGACAAAATATTATCAGATTAATAAGATAAGAAAAGATTTTATAAATATGTGAAAGAAATAGAAATTAAGAAGAAAAAATGTAGATCTGACTACATACAAATTAGAAACTTCTGTTAAACAAAAGACTTGGAAAATTTTGCATATGACCAATGATTAGTATCCTTAATATATAAAAAGCTTTTACCAAACAATAAAAAAGTCCTAAAAACCATAATAAAGAAATGAGCAAAGAGAATGAACTGAAATTCATAAAAGACATACAGATGGCTAATGAAAGTATAAAAAAGAATTTAATTTCATTACTGTAGTAGACCAGAAGAGCAAATTAAATGAAGACAGTATTTTTCAACTATCTAATTAATAATGATCACATTCATTGATGACAGGTTAACCAGTAAGATAATCACTCTCATACTTTGCTAATGGGAGCCAGATTTATATTATCTATCTGGAAAGCAATTTGCAAAACATATCACAAGCCTTAAAATTTCATTCCTTTTGACCCTGCTATTTTCCTTCTAAAAATCTAGCCTAAGAAAACCGCCATAAATTATAGAAACATGTACTTCAAAGTATTATTTATGGTAGCAAAATGAAACATCATTGGTGTGCAATAAAGAAATAATTGTTATGATACAAATACAGAATACAATGTAGTAAAAAATTTTTACTTTTGAAGATTATTTTATGACAAGAGAAATGCTTATTATTCAATAAAAATTTTCAAAACAAAATGCAAAATTATCTCTGCAAAACAATCCAAATTATATTTTTAAATATATGTATGCCTAGAAAAAAAGCCTAGATATATATCAAAAGATTAATGTTAACATTTCTGGGGAATTTTAATTTTTTCTTTGTGCTTTTCATGGTTTTCCAAACTTTATGATCACTTTACATTGCTTTTATAATCACACACACACCTATAGAAACAGACACACACACAGATGTATATAATATAATGTGTGTGTATTTGTTTAAAAAATCAGTGCAATCCAAAATCCATCTACAATCCACATGATTAATCTTTTTCTTACTCGGATTTTCCTTGTAATACCTAATAAAAGCATCTAAGGCTCCTGATAGTCACATGAAAATGGGGATAGCAACCCCACCATCGAGGAAGCCATCACACAAAAAGAAAGTCTTCCCTGAATGCCCTGACTCTCATAGTACCATAGCCGCTTCTTCAGTTAAAATTTTACAATTTTACAATTTTTGTGTAGTTATTTAATTAACACCCATCTCCCTCAATTGACTATGAATTCCGTGAGAGCAAACTATGTACATGTTTTATCACTAGTGTATGATCCATGGCATAGTATGCCTAGTAAGTTAATAATTTTTTAAAAATTAATTTTAAAGAGAGAGAAAGAAATGAAGGAAATCCAAGGTCATGGGATTTAAGAGAATGTAGCATTTGCCAGTTAAGCTCTTAGTTATCTCACGTGCTACTCCCCTTCCCCCACAGCCAGCAGCCGGAGGGAAATCATAAAAAAGCTAGAATCCAACTTTTCTTCTCTTTGCCTCAAAGCCATTCTCGCTTAAAGTCTTTTTCACTGCGACTAATTCCTTCTAGATATTTTACCTAATTAGAGCCACTGACACTTAGACACAAATTAAAAATTGGCTGGATGCAGTGTCTGCGTTCATCAAGAGGTTCTTATTCTCCAGAATGAAAGCCCAATTGGCAGAATGAGGGGTGAGGGAAGGTTTTTATGGGCTGGAAGCCTTCTGAGACCCCTTTTGCTGGGGCTCTCAAAGAGAGAGAGAAAGCAGCTCAGCAACTGATAAATAATGAGTAAAATTAGAGAGAGGTATATGTATTAAATTTCCAATACCGGAATTACTTTATACTTAACTAAAAAAGATTTTGCAAACAGACATGTGCCAAAAAAATAAAAAGCTTCTTCAATGCTGTTGGGCTAGGCTATAAAATAACACTTTATGGTGAAATAACATTTTTCTGATTAACCATGTTTGATACTACAACTTTTTAGGGAAGCAAGACAAGAAAAGGTACACGATTCCTTATCAGCAATTCCACAATCCAAAATTCTCTAAAGAAACAATGTTTTTTCTTAAGTTTGTCACCAAAACTCATTCATTGAACTAACATGAGGTTATCCTATGTAGTGTGGATATTCAGATGTCCCACATCACAAATATTATGCTAGATTATGCCTGGAAAATCATGTAATATAGGCACAATATTATCTCTCTAATATCTCAAACATTTTGAATTCTTAAATATATCTGGCCCCAAAAGTTTTAGACAAGAACTTGCAAACCTGCATTATTATCTCCATTTTAAAATTGGAAAGTGACTCCATCTTAAATTAACTTTTATTCTACTCTGTGTCTAAAACTAACCTCTAGGTAAGGATACTTAAAAAGTAGAGAATTCTGCTAAGCACAGGATTCATATGACCATCATTTTCTAAATTCCTTTTGTGCCTGGAAAGAAATCCAGGATATGTCTATAAAACCAGGAGAAATTAGTTCAAAGAAGAATTAAATCATGTAGAGAGTTCCCAAGGTTACATCTTAATAACTGTAACATTGCTGCTAAATAAAATATTTTTAACAAACTGTGTTGTTAAAACCCTTCAGTTCTGATGTAAGAGAAAGATTCCGGCCAAGTCATCTGAGTGTGTGCATAAAGACATCCCGGAGCATTCACCTATATCTTCATCCGTGCCTTGATGTGTGTCCTGGGACTGGCCAACAACTCCAGACCTCTCCTCTCTTGGATAACTGCCTAGAGCTCGGCCTTGAGAGGAAAAGAGAAAAGTTACATCCTGAAAACAGTAACATAAAAAGATCAAACAAACCCACAAAATTCCTCTGTTTGAAGAAGATTTTTTTTAAGACTTATGAGGTCTCTGGGCTGGGCTTAGGTGGTTTCAAGGTTTTTGCAGCTCTGAATTATTTTGGGTTGTCACATGGAGATGGGGAAGGGGCAGGCTCCTGGTGGTTTGCTGAAAGTCATCTGCTTCAGATCAAATTATTGGCTTCCAGCTTAAAAGTGAGGAACTAATCCCAAAGAGAACCAAAGCCGAAAGAAGAAAGGGTATATGCATTTGGGGAGGCAGAAGGGAGCAAGAAAGGAATGGAGAAAGTACTATATCCTTAACCAGACACACCAGAGTTTCTCTGGTTCTTTTTAAGCTAAAGATGAATCCTGACATGAATACCTGCTCTACCTTCCGGCTCCTCTGCCTTCCAGTAACTGGCCTGCCTAGGAACAACCAACAGTGATGTTTCCTCTGCCTGGAACAATCTTCCATTCTCTTCACATGCGTAACTCCAACTCATCCTTTAGGTCCCAGCCTAAATGTCTCTTCCTGTGGGACACCTCCAACCTGCCCTGCGCTATATTAAGTCTTCTCCAATATAGTCCACAGCTCCTTGCATCCCCCACCATAACGCTTACTTCACCTTGATATCATCAATGTTTTTCTCTGCCATCCCCATTAGATATAACCTCCTTAACAGCAGGAGCTATATTTATCTTGATCACCAACATATTCCCAGCACTTATTACAATGCCTAGCCCATAGTAGGCATTTTCATAATATTTATTAAGTGAATGAATAAATCAATTGATAAACTGGTTCTTAACTGCTTGGAGTTCATAATGCAGCTAAGAAAGCTCCAAGCAGAAAAAGTGGACCCATTGGAATCTTCCAGGAGCTGGTGAGACATACTGAGTAGTCTTTAAATGGTGCCTAGAACTAAGAGAAGCAGAGTGCTTCTCCCACTGCAAATGAGGAGAAAACCCAGAGTGGCAGCAGGAATGCGTCTGGTGTGTTCAGGGAGCAATGAGGAACTGAGCTGGACTTCAGCAGATATTCTGTGGAAGGGAGTAAGAGAAGAAAATGCTGAGATGAAAGTACAGACCAGTTACAGAGCATGGCAGTGACCAAGCTAAGGTGTGTGAACTGGTCCTGTGGTCAGTGGAGAGCCAAGGAGTATATCTGACCTGAGTCAAATGTGCAGTAGAACTATAGGGGGACTGATGGGAAGAATTAGGGCCAGTTAGGAAATGGTTTGATCATCAGGCAATGAGGCCAGGAGAGTCTGGACTAAGAAAGTGAGAATGGAAATGAAGAGACACAATATTAAGAAATGTCCAGACTGGGTGACTAATTGGATATATGTAAGAGAAATAGCAAAGTCTAAATAAAAAGTTAATTTGAATAAAGATTATAAGAAATAAAAATGACTACGGGTGTCACTTGCTGAGTGTGTACCTTATATTTAACTTTCACAATAACTCCCTTGGTTAAGTGTTATTTCTGTGTTTTACTTATGGAAAAAAATTTAAAAGAAGTTTTTTTAAGGCTGTTATAGTCACATAGGCTAGTGATTTTCAAACCACACCATCTTCTGGTACCACCTCATTGGGTAAGAGGATGCTCTAAGATCCCTTTCTCCACCTTCAACTAAAGCAGCTCTCCTTCATCTGCCCTATGTAATAATTCTCTATGTAGGACTTCATCTTTTAAAAGGGTCATCTTTCAAAAAAAAAAAGTTGAAGAACTACAGAACTTGGCAGTGGGTACTAGAGATATGCACGTATGTAATAATTCTCTATGTAGGACTTCATCTTTTAAAAGGGTCATCTTTCAAAAAAAAAAAAGTTGAAGAACTACAGAACTTGGCAGTGGGTACTAGAGATATGCACATAGGGATTTTGGAAAGGGACACTTCACGTGCATCAGTAGAATTGGGTACTGGTGAAGGAGGAAGAAATATAATCTTAGGTTTTGGTCTTAGGCCCTCCAAATTGGGTAGTAGAGAACTTTACTAAGAGTAGGATAGAAGAGAAGGAAAATATTTAAGGAAGATGACCACTTTGGATGAGTTTAAGTTACTGTACGGCAACTCCATGAAGATAATCAGTTGGAAATACAGCACAGGTTTGGTCCAGTAAGTGGACGATGCTCAAGCCATGGTGTTAGATAAGATCACCAAGCAAAAGAAGGTAGAAGAAAAGAGAGAAAAGATCAATGATACAACCCTCAGGAAAACCAGCATTTCATTCATTTGTCCAACAAAGATTTATTTACTATCTATGATGAAGTGATAAAAAGAAAGAAAAGAGAGTAAAGAGAAAAAGAAGAGAGAAGAGTAATAAGAAAGAGATGAATAAAGGCATAAGACAGGAAGAAAGAATGTCAAAGATGAAGTGGTTAGCAGTGTCAAATATGGCCAGAGTTCAAATAGGATAAGCTCAGGTAAAGGGGAGGTGTTCAATGTGACAATTTGAAGTCATCAGTGACCTCTGAGTTAGGAACTGCAGCTTCTCTTCATCCTACAATTATTTTCTGAGCAACTCAAAAGTGTCAGACACTGGATCAGCCTCTGGTATTAAATGGTGCGCACAAGACAAGCCCCTGCCTTCAGGGAGTTTATGGCTTGTGAGGGAAGCAAACATTAATCAAATAATCATACAAACTAAATGTAAAATGGCAATTATGATGAGGTCTAAGAAAAGGACACATGCAAATTATGGGAGTCTGTAGCAGAAGAACCGGGCTTTGTTGGGAAAGATTTTTCTACAGAAATGATGCTTGAGCTGATGTGGCAAAGACGAGTTGGAACTAAGTAAAAAGGGAAGTGCTCATGCAACGCCCTGTGGTAGGAGAAGCCCAGGATGTGCTTGAGGGATTGAAAATCTGATATATCTAGAGCAGAGAGAAGAGGGGTGAGCAGAAGGTAAGAATGGAGAGGCAGGATATCCTAAGAGTGACAGTGACCACCAAAGGACTGAAGTGTGTGGCAGTAGGCGGGCCGGCAGGAAGATATCATCACATTTGCATTCTGGAAACATGAGTTCAGTTGGAGACATTGAAAATAAAAGGAAGCAGAATATTTGAACAAAGTTCCTAGTGACACAGGAAGATCAGGAGGAATGAAAATAGGAGGCAAAAAATAAATTTGGAAAGTATGGCTCTCCCTGAGAGGTAAGAAGAATGCAAGTAGAGACATGAGGAAACAAATGTATTTGAAAATTTGTTTTGTCTACTAAGAATAAAGACAACATGACTAGAAGGAGGGGGTATAGTGCCTGCTACAGAGAAGACTATAGTCAGTGTTTATTGGATATTAATGAATGTAAAAGTTTGGAACAGCTGCCATGGCAAATGAGAAAAGGATCCAGCTAGATGAGTATTAGAATTGCCTAGCAACCCAAGACCCCAGTTTGCTAATTCTACTTAGTGTGGCCATCAACGCCGCTTATGGAAAAATGTGTAGGCTCCAAAACATCATAAACTTGGAAACATTGTGAACACCTGCACTAGGAAAATCTGAATCATGGTGTCATATTGCTTTAAAATGCTCAAAATTAGGGGGAATGTCTTTAACATTCTTGATTACCACCTCACAAGGGTAACATTGTTTTAATATGGTTAGTATAGTATAGGTTGTTTGACTACTTTGGAGATGATTTTTGCTGCTGACCTTTTCTAAAGAAGCATAAATTATGACTAAATTTCTCCTGTTTATATGCATTGCCATTTTCCCCCACAGCTTTAGTCAACAAACAACAAACAAAGCAAGATGGCTAAAGAAGTAATATCTGTGTCTTGTTTCTAATACTGTCAAGATCTACTTGCTAGGCTGCCAGATGTTGTCTATTATCTCTTCTCTTTCCCAAGTCATGGAGGACATAAGACACAGTGGCTGCTGCCTTGGAGACCAAATACAATAATCACAGAATACAATGTAATTTTGCTCATTGTGATGAGTTGGGGACCATATGTTTCTTTCTATTATAGCAGTCATGGAGGACATAAGACACAGTGGCTGCTGCCTTGGAGACCAAATACAATAATCACAGAACACAATGTAATTTTGCTCATTGTGATGAGTTGGGGACCATATGTTTCTTTCTATTATAGCGCCTTAGAGATAGAAAGGCATTTTCCCAGTGATCTCCTAAGTAGAGAACTGAACCATTGGAGTAGAAGAAAATATTAAAACTTGACTTATGATTTACTTTTATTTTTTAGAATGTAAGGGATTAAACTTACTTGTTTATTTTTGTGATCTTTCTTTTTTTTTTTTTTTTGGTTCCCACTTATGAGTGAGGACA
This sequence comes from Galeopterus variegatus, assembly GCF_000696425.1. Classification (NCBI taxonomy): domain Eukaryota; kingdom Metazoa; phylum Chordata; class Mammalia; order Dermoptera; family Cynocephalidae; genus Galeopterus; species Galeopterus variegatus. The sequence goes on along the minus strand of NW_007729386.1, from coordinate 187,977 downwards.
TGTGGTATTTCTCATTCCATGCTTGGCTTATTTAACTTAACATAATTTTCTCTAAGTTCATCCATGTTGCTGCACATGGCAGTATTTCATTCTTTTTTATGGCAGAGTAGTATTCCACTGTGTATATATGCCACATTTACCTTATCCAGTCATCCATCGATGGGCATTTAGGTGTGTTCCAACCTTTGGCTATTGTAAATAGAGCTGCAATAAACACGAGGCAGTAGGTATCCCTTCAGCATGATGATTTCCATTGCTTTCGGTATATACCTAGCAGTGGTATTGCTGGATTGTATGGCAGTTCTATCTGTAACTGATTGAGGAACCTCCGTAGTGTTTTCCATATTGGCTGCACTAATTTACAGTCCCACCAACACTGTAGGAGGGAATTAAGTTTATTTATGTTGAATTTATTACGTGACTTGACACTAACATTTTGCTCAGTCTGGATACCACATGTCACCTGCTGAGGGCAAAGTGGAAATTCCGTAGCTCAGAGGGTTTGTTTGGTAGTGAAATTCTCTCACATTGTGTCTAGTTAGATAGATTTGTGAGCAACCTTTAGAGCACTCAATTTTCTTGAGAGGTCAGTTCTCTCCAAATTGATATATATATACATATCAATGAAATCCCGATCAAATCCAATTTTTTGTAATAGACAAAAGCAAAATTTTCTGTAGAAATTGACAATCTAATTCTAAAATTCATATGGAAATGCAAAAGGCCTGGAATAGCTAAAGCAACCTTGGAAAAAGAGCAACATTGAAGGACTTGCACTCCTTAATTTCAAAACCTATTTTAAAGTTATCGATACAGTATGGTATTGGCATAAAGATAGGCAAATAGATCACTGGAACATAATGAAGAGTCCAGAAATAGATCCACATATATATGAACAATTAATTTTTGACAGAAGTATGAAGGGAAGTATGCAAGTCAGGGGAGTATGATAGACTTTTCCACAATCAGTGCTGGAACAACTGTATATCCACATGCAAAAATATAAACTTTCATCCAAACTTTTAATCATACATAAAAACTAACTCAAAATGAAACATAATTCTAAAATGTAAAACCTAAAATTATAAAACTTTTAGTAGAGAACCTTTGTGATACTAAGTTAGCAAAAGATTTCTTAGATGTAACACCAAATACACAACCCCATAAAAGAAAAAATAATTGATAATTTGGAACTCAACAGTCTTTTGAAGGAGCATAGGTTTTTAATTTTGACAAGAAAACGAAACAATAAGCCACAAACTGGGAGAAAATATTTATAAACTACATATCTGATAAAGAACATGTAAAGAACTAATAATAAGAAAACAAAAAAATAAATTTAAACGGACAAAAGATTTGAACAGATATCTCACCAAAGAGGATAGACGATTGGCAAATAAACACATGTAAAGATGATTAACATCATGAATCTTTGGCAAAATGCAAATTAAAATCACAATGACATACCATGTCACACCCTTTAGAATGGCTACAATTTTAAAAACTGACTATACCCAGGGTTGGCAAGGAAGTGGAGCAGCTGAAACTCTCATACACTGTTGGTGTGAATGTAAAATGGTGCAAACACTTTCAAAAACAGTTTGGCAATTTCTAAAACATTACACATACACCTACCATATGATCCGGCCATTCCACTCACAGGTTTTTATCCAAGAGAAAAAAACCAAAAAATAAAAAAACATGTCCATACAAAAACTTGTACATGAACGTTCGCAGCTGCTTTTTGTGTGTGATAGCAAAACACTGGAAACAACCCAAATATCCATCATCAAGTGAATGTATAAACAACTTGTGGTACAACCATACGATGGAATACTACTCAGCAATAAGAAGGATAAACTATACATTCAGCAATATCAATTAACCTCAAAATAATTATTCTGAGTGAAAGAAAACAGATTTTTAAAAAAGAGTACATACTGTATGTTCCAATTTATAGAAAATGCAAGTTAATATGTAGTGACAGAAAGAACATCAGTGACTACTTGAGAAGCAGTGATTGCCAAAGGGTCTAAGAAGACTTTTGGGGGTAGTGGATTTATCATCTTGATTGTGGTGATAGTTTTAGCAATTATATACATTTGTTAAAACTTACCCAATTGTACACTAGACTTATGTGCAGTTTATTATAGGTTAATTATTCCCCAATGAAGCTGTTAAACAAAAGAAATTATGTCATGTTCAAGAAAAAAAATATTGTAGATTCAATAAAATACTATCAATACTACCTTATGAAGATAACACTTACTTCCCTGAAGAATTATGAAAATTGTTAACTAGTGTCTACTCGGTCAACTGAAAGTGCCAATTGTTGTACAAACTGCTTTATTTTTAGTTATAAAATATAGTGCTTATTTTAGGCCCTGAGCATGTCACTGTTGACTGAATTTATCCATAAACCCTTAAATTTGGGCAAGTTACTTAATTTGTAGTATCAGTTAAGTGTACGTATAGTTCAGGATTTTCAAGTGGCTGTGCTGGCGTACTGGCAAAGATTATATTTTGCATGTGATTGATATGCTTGTTTAATCTGCAAACTACAANCTGCTTTATTTTTAGTTATAAAATATAGTGCTTATTTTAGGCCCTGAGCATGTCACTGTTGGCTGAATTTATCCATAAACCCTTAAATTTGGGCAAGTTACTTAATTTGTAGTATCAGTTAAGTGTACGTATAGTTCAGGGTTTTCAAGTGGCTGTGCTGGTGTACTGGCAAAGATTATATTTTGCATGTGATTGATATGCTTGTTTAATCTGCAAACTACAAACTGATAAGTATGGTAGATTTCACAAATATAAGCAATGTTATTTCTGGACTCCATCCATAATCAGTTCATCAAATGCACCTGAATAGATTTTCTCAAGAGAGATTTAGTTGCTTAAATATCGAAACAAAAAACCTTTTCTCCTTGGATCTTCACATTCACTGGCCAAATGTGCTAAACAAGAAACACATCCAAAAAAAACAGCACTCTGAAGTCACACGAGACTGAGTTCTAATCCCAGTTCCGGCACTCACTTGCAATGAGATCTTCGGCAAGTTACTTACCTAACTGCTTCCATCTGTTTCTTCCTTTGTATGTAGAGAGCAAGATGCTTGCCTTCTGTGCCTCTTAACACACATAATCCTGAAAGTTTACACAACCGCCTAATCTTCAATATGTAGCTTAAACCTTCACTGCAGCGTTAAGACTTTGGTAAAGGAAAGGAGCTCTACTAGGGTCTTGCACTATGGCTTGATATGACCCTCTGGAACCCATGTCAAAGACAGGTTTATTTATGTTAACCCATTTATTATGTTACTCAGACATCATTACCAACCCATGACAAATGGAAATTTATTTGACTGAGGCTTCTGAGAATTAACAAAACACAGTGGAACATTAATAAATGAGTTACCTAGTAAGAATCATCATTCATTCTACAATATTTGTTAAGTACTTGTGGTAATGACTGAGTCCCACCGGATTCCCCTTCCCATGCGTGGGTCCGATTGCTCACCACTATATAAGATCACCCATCATACCCACCAGACAGAACTTAAAGGAAAGGCTTTCTATTTCAGAAGACATCAGCCCGGAGACAGAAGGTAAAGTCCCAACTGCCTCCCTGATCAACTAAGAGCTGAGGCTTATACAGGTAAATGTATCGGGCAAGACAGGGTGTAGGAAGTTTTCAACTGTGATAAACAGCTGCCTCCTGCTTTAAGAGATTGTATGGGGCAAGACAGGATGTCAGCTTTCAATACAATCTTAGTTAATCATTAAGGGCTAGCTATAAAAAGGAAGACATAGTTAGTTCTATAGTGAATACGCTAGTGGGGGGAGTTTTCTACATTTACACTTGCTGTGTGACAGAGCCCACAGTAAACAAACCTCAGCTAACCATTCGTTATGGACTGAAATCCCACCTCCCGAAATTCATATATTAAAGCCCAAATCCCCTATTGAACTATATTTGGAAATGAGGCCTTTAAAGAGGTAAATTGGGTTAAATGATGTCATAAGGGTGGGACCTTAATCCAATATGACTGGTGTCCTTTGAAGAAGAAGAGACACCAGAGATGCACATACAGAGAAAAAGACCAGGTGACGACACAGCAAGAAGGTGGCCTCCTTCAAGCCAAGGAGAGAAGCCTCAGGAGAAACCAAACCTGCTGATGCCTCGATCCTGGATTTCCAGCCTCCAGAACCATGAGATAATAAATTTCTGTTACTTAAGCCATCCAGTCTATGGCATTTTGTTATGGCAGACCTCACTTACTAAGATACCATTTTTAACCAAAAAAACTGACACGTCTGTCTGGGAAGGTTTTTCTGCATCAGAAGTCAAGAGGAAAGTTATACAGTTTAGCTGAACATATGGAGGAAATATGTTTTCAGAAGTGCCCTGAGATAAATGCCCCTATACCACTGCCATTTCTTGAGTATTGGCCAGTTTTTCCCTATAAATCTTTCAGGAGGTGTTTTTACAGGCAGGACTAAAGTTGTTACACCATGCAATTTGTCAGCACAGGAAAGTTTACATAAGAGGAACAGTGGCTCTAGGCACTCATGGCCAGCCCAGTCTCAAAGCACCTGACGCTTGATCACAGGCATCCCCCTCTGATTTCTCCCAGCCCGGAAGGTTCTCACTTTTGCTCTCCCTTTTTCTCTCAAAGAGTAGAACTAGTCTGACTGTGCATCCACTAAGAGATGAAAGTTGGTCCTAAAAACTGATCTTGTAGTAAATTGCCCTTGAATATATATAGTTACACAGATGTGCTGTCTTCTCATATGTTTGTAACAGCTTTAGAGTTCTCAGCGGAACTCTGTATGAGCTCTACAAGGTGGCTTTTGTCCTCTGAGGGATTTTATAAGCCAAGAGGAGACATCTCCCACCCAGCCCAGGAAGGAGAAGGAAAGAGAAGCAGGGAGGTGCTGCAAAGGATACAAGATCTTGAAGAAAACAGACTTCTGTCTGCACATCCCCTAGAGAAGTCTCCACTGTTCTCAGAGCTTCAGCTCTTGACTCTGAACTGGTGGTTCCCACATTGTTACTGTCAATCCTGATTTCTTCAAGAGCACTAGTACTATATCCATAATTGCCTACATAAATTTTTACTTAAATGGCCCAAACTCATCTCTCACTAATCTAACTCACCATAACCTTTAGCAATAATGTTTTGAGCGTTTCTATGTGTCAAGAAACATACCATTAAATTTAGTTATCGTGATGAGACTGATTCATCAAGATGGCAGAATAGACGGTCCTCAGCATCACTCTCCCCCACAGTTGACCAATTTACAACTATTAAAAGCAAAGACTGCCAACCTGGGACCACTGGAGCTCAGGAGAAGAGGAGAACAGACCCGCAGAGTTTGTGAGGGTGGGAGAAGCCACAGCAAGAGGGAGAAAGGACCATTCTGACCATCTCAAGTCTCGGCTGCTTCAAAGCCAGCCTGTAAGAGGCAGGAAGAAGCTGTACCATATGGAGCTGGAGCCCCCAGAAGCCACAGCTGAGCCCTTTGTGTGAAGATTCCTGAAGTCTGTAGGGGAGAAGAAGGTCTCAGAGTACACCATACCAGCCCCCAGTCCAGCAAGACCAATGACAGGGTTCACATGGACCCACATAGAAGTGAGGGGCCACAGCCGACCATTAAAAGGAACCACCCAGAGGCCAGTGAGTCATTGCAAGGGACCGGTGCATGGCCCACCCCATGGGAAGCATTTGAAGTGTGGAAAGGAGGCTGGCCAACCATGAGAACCTTGGGGTGTAGCATGGGCAGCTGATCTGCCTTCCAATTGGCACAGGCCCACTCAGTGAAGACTGATCAGGGTAATAGAACTGCAAAGGTTGCAGTTTGTTGGAAAGATTCAGTCCCAGGCCAAAATTTCCACAGCCCAAGTGTTTCTGACCTTACATGACCCAGAATTGATTCAAAAGTCAAAAATTAAAGTCTGATGGGCACAAAAAGCCTTCTCCAGAGAATCAGTAGCAAAGCAGCAATTTAGCACAACCACAGAGCTCAAGTGCTGGTCCCCACAGGAAGTTCCCCCCAATTTTGTAATTAACCAAAGGACAACAAATTAGTTTCAGTGCAGAGTTTAAGTGGTGGTGATAATCCACCATGGAAATGAAAAAAAAAAAAAAGCCCACAGACCAGAGACAAGTCTCCGATACTAACCAGTAAAAGCCTAACACCATAACATAAAAGCTAGAAGAGGTAGAAGTCTCCTCAAATGAAGGCATCAATAGAGAGAAACAAAGATCAAAAAAGAACAGAGAAACATGACACCAACAAAGGAAACAAATGAAGCACCAGCAATGGACCCACAGGAACAAAGGATTTATGAAATGTCTGGCACAGAATTCACAATTACCTTCTTAAGGATGTTCAAGGAGTCACAAGAAAATACAGATAGAAGATTAAATGATGTTTGGAAAACCATCCAGGCGTAGAATGAGAATCTTGAAAAAGGAATTGAATCAATTAAAAAGAAAAAAAAAACAAGTAGAAATTCTAGAAATAAATAATGTACTGTCTGAACTGAAAAACACAATAGAAAGCTCCAAAAGCAGACTTAATCAGAGGAAGGAATCTGTGAGTTCAAAGATAGAACATGAAATTATCAAATTAGAGGGGCAAAAAGAGAAAAGAAAAGAAAAAATGAAACAGAAATAGAGCAAATATGGAGCTCTCTCAAATTAAATAACTTCCACAGGATTGTCATACCTGAAGGAGAGGAAAAAGAAAGAGATATAGAAAGAGTATTCAAGAAAATAATGGCTGAAAATTTCCCAAGTATGGAAAAATATGACAGCATCCAGGTACAGGAAGCTCATAGGTCACCAATCAAATTCAATCCACAGAGGAACACGCCAAGGCACATCATAATCAAATTATCAAAAGACAAAGACAAAGAAAGAATAGTGAAAGCAGCATGAGAAAAGAAATGTAACATTCAGTGGAGCCCCAATATGTCTCTCAGTGGATTTATCAGTAGAAACCCAGGCCAGGAGAGAATGAGATGATATATTCAGGGTGCTGAAGGAAAAAGACTGTCAGCCAAGAATTCGCTATCCAGCAAAACTGACCTTCCAATATGAAGGAGAAATAAAGTCTTTTCCAGACAAACAAAAGCCAAGAGAATTCATCAACACTAGACCTGCATTACATCAAATTCTAAAGGGAGTTCTTCAGTCTGAAAGAAGATGATGTAAGGAGCAGCAAGAAAACATTTGAAGGTACATAACTCATTAGTAAAGTAAGTTCACAGACAACTTCAGAATATTCCAGCGTTGTAAGGGTGGTGAATAAACCACTTACATCCTTAGTATGAAGACTAAAGGACAAACCTAAGAAAACACTAACATATAGAGCAACCATATAAGAGATGGGCAATCTTAAAAGATGTAATCTGAAACAACAAAAAGTGGGGGTGAATGACACCAAAGCATGGAGTTGGCTTAGTCCTTTCTTTTTTCTTAGATACCGAAGTTAAGAGGTTATTAGTCTAAAATATTCTGTTATAACTACAACATGTTTTTGTAAGCTTCATGGCAACCATAACACAAAAACTTATAAGACATACTAAGAATAAATATCAAGAAATCAAAATACACTGTTAGAGAAAACCACTCATGACAAAGGAATACAGTAAGATCAGAAAAACACCAATGACATTCTTCACAGAAATAGAAAAAATGATCTCAAAATTTGTATGGAACCATAAAAAGACCCCATAGAGCTAAAGCAATCTTGAACAAAAAGAATAAAGTTGGAAGTATCACACTTCCTGACTTCAAAATATACTATAAAGCTATAGTAACCAAAACAGCATGGTACTGGAATAAAAATACACAAAATGAAAGGAACAGAATGTAGAGCCTCTAAATAAACCCACATACTTATAGCCAACTGATTTTTAACAAAGGTGCCAAGAAGATACAGACTCTTCAATAAATGGTGCTGGGAAAACTGGATATCCACATGCAGAAGATTGAAACTAGACCCCTATCTCTCACCATACACAAAAATCAACTCAAAGTGGATTGAAAACCAAATTTAAGACCTAAAACTGTGAAACTACTAAAAGGGAAATGCTACTCAAAATGGAAGTGGGCAGTACTTTTTTAAGCGAGACTACAAAGGCACAGACAACTGAAGCAAAAATACACAAATGGGACTACATCAAACTGAAAAGCTTCTGCACAGTAAGGATCACTACCAACAGAGTGAAGAAACACCCTACAGAATGGGAGAAAATGTTTGCAAACTACACATCAGACCACGGTCTAGAATCCAGAATATATAAGGAACTGAACTCAACAGCAAAAAAAAAATAACCCAATTTAAAAATGGGCAAAGGACCTACACAGATATTTCTCAAAAGGAAACATACAAGTGGCTGACAGGCACATGAAAAAATGCTCAAATTCATTAATCATCAGGAAAATACAAATTAAAACCACTATGAGATATCATCTTACCCTAGTCAAAATGGCTGTTATCAACAAGACAGAAAATAACAAATGCTGGCCAGGATGGGGAGAAAAGGGAACCCTCCTACATTGCTGGTGGGAATGTAAATTGGTACAGCCATTGTGGAAAACAGCACGGAAGTTCTTCAGAGAACTAAAAATAGGTCTACCTTACAACCCAGATATCCCACTGCTAAGTATATATGCAAAGGAAATGAAATCAATATATCAAAAAAACCTGCACTCCCATGTTCATTGCAATGCAATTCACAATAGCTAAGAAATGGAATCAACCTAAATGCCTATCAATGGGTGAATGGAAAAAAATAAAGTAAACTGTGGCATATATGCACAATGGAACAGTATTCAGCCATAAAAACAAATGATGTCCTATCATTTGCAGCAACATGGATGGAACCAGGAGCCATCATATTAACTGAAGTAAGTCAGGCAAAGAAAGACAAATACTGTATGATCTCACTCATATGTGGAATCTTAGAGAACAAAAAAGTGGTCCTCACAAAAGTAGAGAGTAGAATAATGGTTACAAGAGGCCAGGAGTTGAGGGTGGGAGGGTGGGCAGTAAAGAAGGAGTGGACTAACGGGTACAAAACTACGCTAGTTACTCTAAGTGTCTCATTGTGCAGTATATGCATGTATTGTAATAACACATTGTACTCCACAAAAATGTACAAGTAAATGTTAAAATTTTAAAAAAGATTAGTTATCTATTCAATTCCAAGTACAATATTCTTTATTTTAAATTTCTTATTATTTTGCCTTTCTTGACAGATGCCTCATCTGGAGAATGTTTTTCCATTTCATCCATTTCTTGTTTTATTGCACAAATGTCCTGCCTTTAATAAACAAGCTAAATGCTGCTGTTTCTGAACAGTCATTTTTATGCACAAAAACATATTTTAGACCCTTTATCCATCCCATCCCCATCCTATGAATACGTGAGTTTTTATGTGCTCACATACAGTTTTGGAATGAAGAAAAAACTATTCAGAGTTTCCTTTGGTTTTTAAGATTAATATTAACTGGGGGAGGGAGAAAAGGATGGGGAGAGATTGGACAAGGGACGTAAAGAATGATTACAATTTGTGACAATATATATTCTAGTAATATTGATTTAATCAGCATATCTCAATATTGAACCCAAAAAATATGTATAATCAATTTTGATTCAATAAATTTTTTTAAATAAATAAATAAATAAATAAAATATTAAGTAAGTTGAATTTATTAAAGTTAACCCAATAAACACCAGGCATGGACCAATGACGATGAACCAATGATTCTGATTGATCCTCAGAGCATCTGATATACATTTAAAAAAGAATACAGAAACTTCATTATTCCTTAAATTTTTAAGTTCAGCTTATAAGTATTATTATTCTACTTGGAACTCTAGCAAATTTTAACAATCACTTCTACGAGCTTTTGTATAATATTGATTCTAATGTTCAAATATTTAAGACTAAATTTATAAATTTAATATATTCGATATACTTTTTAAGCACTTCAATTGTACTTAACCAACAGATTTTCCTTTAAACTTTTTATATAAATGATAAATTAAATTTATAAATATGGCAAACCTTAAGTTATCTTAAATGTTCCAATACTATATATAAACTAATTAAAATTTCAAATTAAAAATCATAGTTCAAAATCAACTATTCAAAAATTAAAATGTGTCTTGATTTGTTTTTTATGTATGGACTTCAATAGCCTCAGCACCATTTGTTGAAAAGACAAAGACTATCCTTTCTCCATTGAATTGCCTTTACTCCTTTGTCAAAGATCAACTGACTTTATTTGTGCTGGTCTATTTCTAGATTCTCTATTCTGCTCCATAACTGCCCTTCCTTGAATACCATGATGTCTTGTCTTGATTACGATAGATGCATAGTAAGCCTTGAAATTGGGTAGTGTGAGTCCTCCAATTTTCTTCTTCTTCAGTAATATGTTTGATATTCTAGGGGGGTTTGTCTCCATATAAACTTTAGAATCAGTTTATTGACATCCACAAAATAGCTTGCTGAGATTTCATTGAGATTGCATCGAATCTGTAGATCAAGTTGGGAAGAACTGACATTTTAACAATCCAGTCATGAACATGAAATATCTCTTCATTTAGTTATATCTTCTTCGATTTCTTTCACAAGTATTTTGTGGATTTGTACATAAAGGTATTATACATAGTTTGTTAAATTTATAACTATTTCATTTTGGGGATGCTTTTGTAAAAGTATGATATTTTTNTCAAAAAAAATTGTGGTTGTTATATCTTCCTCTCCCCCCCCCCCGGTTTTTTTGGTGGTTTTTTTTTTGTTGTTGTTGTTGTTGTTTGTTTGTTTTGTGTGTGTGTGAGAGTGTGTGTGTGTCTATGTGTGTGAATTGATTCATTCACCTTTAGCTCCCTCCAATAAGTCAGGCAGAGAAAAAGAAATACCACATGTTTTCACTTATTGGATTTTTTTTTAATTTAAACGTCAATTGTTGGGCTGGCCCCATGGCGCACTCAGAAGAGTGCAGGGCTGGGAGCACAGCGACGCTCCTGCCGCGGGTTTGGATCCTATATAGGAATGGCCGGTGCGCTCACTGGCTGAGCGTGGTGGGGGTGACACCACACCAAGGGTTGCGATCCCCTTACCAGTCACGACAAAGACAAAACAAAAAAAAAAGTCAATTTTTTTATTACTGGTATACAAGAAAGCAATTGACTTTTGTTTATTACCTTGAATCTTGCATGCTATACTTGCTTTTTAGCTCCAGGAGTTTATGTGTTGATTCTTTGGGATTTTCTACATAGACAATCATGTTATGATCTGTGAATAAAGACAATTTTATTTCTTCCTTTCTAATTTGTACATCTTTTATTTCCTTATCTCATCTTATTGCACTAGCTAGAATTTCCAATACAATGTTAAATAGGAATGGTGAGAGAGGACATCCTTGTCTTGTCCCAATCTTTTGTTTTCTCCCAATTTTATTTTATTTTATTGATTGATTGATTTTAAAATATATCACAATTTATTTATGTGGTTTCCCTTTTGCGGGAGAATTTTTTTTAATTGAAAAAAAACTCTTAAAAATGAATTAGAAATATCTAAACAGAAATTGGGTGAAGTACATGAGCGGATAAGTCACACATCCCAAAGAAATTCACGTGGCTAATAAATATATTCTAAGATCTGGTTGTATATTCTAAGCAGGTGGTGGTGTGGCTGGCCCTCAGCTTTTGTCTCAGGACTCCCAGGTGTCTCAGTTGGCTCCATTGATTGCCTGGATGTCGTCTTGTTCCAATCTTAAGAATAAAGCATCCACTCTCTCATCAAGTATATTAGTTCCAAGACCTTTGTAGATGTTCTTTACCAAGCTGAGGGAGATTTCCCCTATATTCCTACTTCGTTGAGTTTTTATCATGAGTGGCTGTTAGACTTTGTTAAATGCCTTCTCTGCATGAAACGATAAGATTGCAAGATTTTTCTTCTTCAGTTAGTCTGTTGATGTAGTAAATTACATTGATTAATTTTCATATGTTGATTGTACTATATAATTCATTTTATACATTGATGGATTCAATTTGCTAATTTTTGAGGATTTTTGCATCTATGTTCATTAGACATATTAATCAGTAGTTTTCCTTTCTTGTAATGTCATCATCTGGTAATGCTGGTTTCATAAAATAAGTTAGGAGTTAGGGAGTGTTCCCTGTGCTTCTAATTTTCTGGAAAAGATTATGGAGAATTGGTATAATTTCTTCCTTCACTCTTTGGTAGAACTCATTAGCCCTGATGCTTTCCTTTTTGGGAGGTTGTTCATGATTGATTCAATTTCCTTAATAGACATAGGGCTATTTAGCTTGTCTATTTCCCCTTTTGTGAGTTTTGATGGTTTGTATTTTTCAAAGTGGTTCATTTCCTCTATGGTGTCAAATTTTGTGGCATAGAGTTGTTCATTGTATTCCTATATTATCCTTTTAATGTCCATGAGATTGTCTCATAAGACATATAAATATATTTTCCATTTAAAGAATCTTAAAGGACTCCTGTATTCTTTTCATATATATCCTATGTCTTAGGCCATAAAACTTGAGTGGACATTAAAAAGGTACCCCCTTTGAATTCTGGATCTATCTACTTCTGAGTTCATTTCCCAAATAGAATTAGAAGGAATCTAAGCACGTGGTGTTGAAGCAATTTCAGTCTAAAAGAGCAATGGATCAGCCTTGTAATTCCAGCTTAAAATTGTTCATTGAGTAATTAATGTAGACTTGTGATCTTAAATATGTATTAATATAATTATGTATAATATTAGAATATTTAAAAGAACTTAAGAATCAGCATATTTATAAATCTTTTTGTAGACTTATAATCATAATTTAAATCTTCAGAAAAGTTTTAAATGAGAGAATTGAAGTTTAAAAATCAAACTATTAAATTTAAAAAGAAGTTAAATATAGAAGAGTATAATTTACTTTATAAATTAAAACATTATCCAAAGACCATCTTCAGAGTGGTTGTTGAATTTATTGACACATGTAGAGTAATAAGAGCTGTAAGGTGACTTTAAAAACTAAAGGAAGAGCTAGGTTTTCAAACTCGTAACCTTAAAAAGTAAACATTAATTTTGAATTATCTTTTGTGGGCAAAAAACCACCTTTGTGGCCACCAAAAACTCACACTTAAAGGTTCTAATATTTTGGAATAGGAGAACTTGCAAATAGAGAAAGCCAAGCCAAGCAGGCAGTACTGAGGGTGAATTTTCACGGGTGTTTTGTGAGGGTTATATGCCTAACAAAGCATCGTCCCTGAAGATAACCTGACACTCAAAGATAACTTATAACCAAGGATTATTGTATCTTGGTGCTCAAAAAGGCAAACAAATGCCAAACTACATAATTTTACTCCCCAAAGGCTGAAAATGAATAGGGAGTAGGAAAAGAAGCAGGGGTTGTGATGAGATTGGCCCTGTTTCTTAATTGTTTGCTTTAAAATATCTCCAGGCATTTCTCAAACAACTACAGATAGAATTGCCATGTGATCCAGCGATCTCACTTCTGGGTATATACCCAAAGGAATGGAAATCATCATGTCGAAGGGATGCCTGCACTCCCATGTTCATTGCAGCTCTATTTACAGTGGCCAAGATATGAAACTAACCTAAATGTCCATCAGTGGACAACTGGGTAAGGAAAATGTGATATACATACACAATGGAATACCACTCAGCTGTACAAAAGAATGAAATTCTGCCATTTGCAGCAACATGGGTGAGCTTGGAGAAAATTACATTAAGTGAAATAAGCCAGGCACAGAAAGAGAAATACCCCATGTCCTCACCCATAAGTGGGAGCTAACAAACAAAGAACAAAAGAAAGATCATAATAAAACTTTGAACTTTCGGAAGGAGAGAACAGACCTATAGCTACTAGAAGTGGGAAAAGGGGGAAGCAAGGGAGATAGGGAGTAATTGGGAAAGGTACACAAAAAGTAATTATTATTTGTAATGACGTACATGCTAATAATATTGATTTGATCATCACATACTATATACAAATACTGATAGTCAACTCTGTACCCCATAAATATGTATAAATAAAAATAATTTTAATAAAACAAAATATCTCCAGGAATATGCTTCTCGTTAACACTTGAAGCTGAGGCTATACCCTTTCAGCAAGATAAGAAACATATGTGGAGGCTTTAAAGGACAAGTGCAGACACCTCAGAAGCTTAACGTAAACATTAACCAGTGCCTCCAAGTGTGTCTAACACTCACAGTGGCCGACCTGCATGCTATGGCAGATGCAACAGGCTGGAAGCTCAGCCGCAAACTCATTCTCCATCTGGCTAAAGATGGTGGTCTTCTCTTTTCAGATCTTGTGTGACTGCCTGTTTGTCAAGTACTTTAACGTTTTAGATGAAAAGTACCACACAAGTACACACTTCTTCATCCTGATCCTGAACAATTCATT
>NW_007729386.1:165392-173176 GCF_000696425.1 Galeopterus variegatus | reverse complement strand
TTTTAGATGAAAAGTACCACACAAGTACACACTTCTTCATCCTGATCCTGAACAATTCATTATAAACAAAGTGGCTACATTTACTAGTGGTAAATAAAACATGCAAGGAAGAGAAGCATTTGTCAAGTGCATATTATCTTCCAGGTATCACAGTAATTATTTCAATTAATAACATAAATAGTAATATAATCAATCATAACAACCCTGTGAGGTAGATATTATTATCCCCTTTTAACGAGTTGGAAATCGAAGCTTAGAGAGTTATAATAATTTATCCAAGATTGTGGAGGCAGGAAATAGCAACAACAAGACTTGAACTTCCTCAACCCTTGCTCTTAATTCAGTATTGTCCAACAGAAATATAACGTAAGCCACAAATACGAGCCACATATGTAATTTTAAGTTTTCTTGTAGCCACATTTAAAGAGTAAGAAGAAGAAACAGATGAAATTAATTTTAATAACATATTTTATTTATCCCACTAGAACCAAAGTATTACAATTTTAGCATGTAAATCAATATAATAATTATTAATTATTACTATTCATATTCTTTTTGTCTTACTAACTCTCCAAAACCCAGTGAGCTCCTTTGGCACATGTTAATTCAGACTAGCCACATCTCAAGTGCTTAATGGCCAATGGCTACCATCTTGAACAGCACAGGCCCAACCTCGGGGCCACCTCATGTCCCTGGAGTACAACCAGCTGAGTTACACCTGCAACAGAACTGAGAAGACAAATGTTACAGATTAAAAGCCAGATTTCTAGAAAACCATGCGTTTTCTGGTTAAAAGACAAATGAAAGGAAGTAATTCATCGGTTGCGTTCCTCTGCACAATAATCATAAATGCACCAACTGCACTGAGCTATTTACCTCAGTGGGACGGGAAACATATGATCCAAAACTCATAAATCCACACATTGGAAAAGTGTAGACTGCAAGGGAGTGTAGTAAATCCAAATGAGTCCTATATGAATTCTGCTGGGCTGTCCTTTTTGAATTGATTTTAGAGGGATCCCCCACAAATCATACTGTCCTATATGAATTTTATCTCCTTCCCCAATCCATTCTAACAAACCTTCCTCAAGGGGGCTAGTTATTCTAAAGGAATTTCCTTTATTTATTTTCCATTTCCTTCTTGTTGTAACTATTTTTATCCCTCTTGCTTCCCCCGCTTCCCTTTCTCTTTTCTGTAGTTGGTTTTCAAGACTCTTAAGCCTGCACTAGGTTTTGTATTTTGTTTTCTTTTTTAACATTAACAGTATTACTTTGTTGCTGCTTTTCACTGATTGCCTGCCATGTTCCTTCCTGCCCACAGGAAAGCCAGAAAACCTTTCTGGCACCATCATGACCTCTGATAAGAGCCCAGGACAGAGCTGACTGAAGACAGCAACTTATGCAGGACACAAGTCCTGATAGGGCGGGCAGAGGGGAGTGGATGTGTCCAGCTGCCAGAGCATGTTTTCAAAGACGTAAAAGACAGCTGACCATTGTAAAATTAATCGACTTTGGTTGTTCTGGTTTATGTTTACGGAATGAAAATAGCTTGACTTTTTAGACTTAAGAATAATACAGAAAACTGAAAAGAAGGAGAAAGCACCTGAAATCTCATGACCAGAAGGAACCACTGTTAGCATTTTGGTTTTTAAAAATCTTCATTTAGCCTTTAACCTACAGAAGCTTAGTGAAGNAAGTCCTGATAGGGCGGGCAGAGGGGAGTGGATGTGTCCAGCTGCCAGAGCATGTTTTCAAAGACGTAAAAGACAGCTGACCATTGTAAAATTAATCGACTTTGGTTGTTCTGGTTTATGTTTACGGAATGAAAATAGCTTGACTTTTTAGACTTAAGAATAATACAGAAAACTGAAAAGAAGGAGAAAGCACCTGAAATCTCATGACCAGAAGGAACCACTGTTAGCATTTTGGTTTTTAAAAATCTTCATTTAGCCTTTAACCTACAGAAGCTTAGTGAAGCACCCACACACACATCCCTTTATCTGCCCCACCCCAGGGTGAGAGGGTGAGAAAAGTAGTTCTGACCTAGTTCTGAGATAAAGTAAATAATTTTTGAATCTGAAATGAGCACATAAGTTAAATTACAAAAGAGATATCCCTCACTCAAGCTGCCAGCAGTGCTTGCCTGAATACATGTCCTTTTGAATGTAATTAGGGGGAAATAAAAAGAACAATAATAACAATGTCTGTCATTGACTGAATACCATGTACCATGCATTAAACTGGGTGCACGTCATATGTTTTCCCATTGTAATTTGTTTTTCCATTACACGAGTGTGGAAACTGAGACTGAGTATAAGACGAGCTATTATGTGACAGTTAGAACGTGAACTTAGGCCTGTCTGATTGCAAGGTTGCGTTCTTTTTGCTCTACCATGCTGCCATAAGTTGCCAAAGTCATTTTGAAAAGCCCCAACTGTGCTATCTAGAGTTAAGTATTTATTTTTTGTAAGAAAACAGTAAGTTGCTAAATTTACCCTTACCAATTTTAGAATCTAAAAAGTTGGACCTAAGAACTAGAAGTCAAACATGAAGCATTTACTTCTGGCAAAAAGATACCTAGAATTTCCACCAGGCAACTTTTGCAGCATCAGGGACAGCAGGAGGGTTTCCTCACTGCAGGAACTTCACACCCCAGTAGGCTTTGGAAAGTGTGTGCCCATCAGCCCATTGTCATCACTTCAGAGCCAGGAGAGCCCTGAGTACTAGATGTAAGGCACCACTCCCATTTCCTACAAAATCAAGAGAAGCCCCTAAGACACCAGCTAGTTACCTCTAAGGGCCATGTGGCTTGGGCTGTTTTCCCAGGGGTAGAGTTGAGGTTGTAGTGAATTAAGAAATTCACATTTGCTATTCATTATGTCTGTATCCAAATGCCCCAACATCTACCATGATTTACAAGTACTTAAGAGCTTTAGAGCAACATTTGTTCATAATACAAAGAAGAGGAATAAAAAATTCTTGGCAATGGATTAAGCTGATGGAGGTAAGGTACAAGCCAGCTCACAGGAAACTCCATGACAAGATAGGGAATCAATGACTCTGCAATGGCCTCTTCTTTAGATCACTGCTTCCCAACACTAGCCGTGTCATGGTACTCAGAGAAAATGATAATATTTGCATGGTGCAACAGGGTAAACTAGAGAAGAGCTGGGAAAATAACTACATTTTTCTAATATTGTGTATTTATGATTGAAAAAATAAAGTAAAAGTATTAGTAAAGTAAAAGTGGGGGATTATTTTTAAACTTCCAAATAAGATCTTTTCAGATTTTTAGTGAGAAATTTGAACTTACTCCTTTGAACCTAACTTTTCATATAAGATTTTATGCATAAAATGGCACGTGTACATTCTGACCTGGGCTTTTTTAATCATGCTTTCCTTAAAATTCTTAGTCACCACCAATGAAAAGCTTTGCACAAGTAGGTGATTAAATGGTTTAACATTTTATAATCATTGAAAAATTCACAAACATTAAAACTAAATTTAAAGAATCTAAGCTCTTTCTCTTTTAAATTGAAATATCTGCTCATAATATAAATGTATTTCAAAACCAACATAATTTTTTCATATCAGGAATTTCAAAATAATGATGAAATTCTAATTTGCAGCATGCACACAAGTTGTTAGTGCAGTGCTCCTGAAGATACCATGGACGCCACTAAAAGGGCATATCAATAGCATGGGAATGGACCTACCAATATGTGAAGGCAGAGATTTGGGGCAGCCACCTGGAGCTGTGCTCTCCACTAATGGGACTAGACCAATCTTTCATACCTGGAAGTTCTGCCCTAGATGAAGGTCACAAACCTGCACAGACCTCTTTCCAAAGTTCAGTCTCTGGTTTTTCCTTCACTACACACATTCTAGCTCCTGCAATCAAAACTATCTTTCAGTGCTGGCTTTGGCAGCACATATACTAAAAACAGTCTTCTTTCCTTACCCATCTAGTATCATCCCTTAGCCTTCCACTGTCTGGATGCCTCCATCTCACTGGGTTCTCTTTATAGAGGATGCACTTAGACTCTCCTTCTTCATACTATGCAAGAATCACTATGGGATTTCAGGACGAAACTACCCTAATGAATTTCAGATCTTTAATTTAAAAACTATGAATAAAATGCAACCCCTTCAAGGCCTTTACACTTAACTTTTTAATAAACTTTTATAGTCCTATGGGGACTTTTATGTATATCACCTTTAGGTCCTTAGGATGGTCCTTTAAAGAGATGGATGAGTAGTATTTTTCCATTTTACACATTAGAAGCTGACACAGACAGTTTAAGTAACTGGCCTAGAATCATTCTATCAGTAAATAGTGAGCTCCGATCTCCTGACTCACAGCCCAGGGCTATTCCTCTTTGCGAAGTGAATCTTCTTACCTACATGAATTTAACTGCCCATGCCTCCCAGCTAAAAAGCAGAAGATGGCAGCATAGAGACTGGCTGTCACCTTTGTGTCTCCAGGGTCAGGGCTCTTCCTCTTTGCGAAGTGAATCTCTTACCTACATGAATTTAACTGCCCATGCCTCCTCAGTCCCAGCTAAAAAGCAGAAGATGGCAGCATAGAGACTGGCTGTCACCTTTGTGTCTCCAGGGTCTGAAGTCCTTCACCCACTTACTGTGGCCCAAAGTGGATGGACTTCCAGACTATCCAGGAGAGATCCTGCTAGAAGGAGTCTGGATCCAGCTGGTGAAGAAAATCACCCCCTTCCTTCTCCTTAGTCCCTTTTCTCCAACCCTTTTCCCCCTCCCTTCAGCTCTACCATCACCCTGCATTTTCCTTCATTCAAGGAGTGTGAAACTAATTAAAATAAACTTGATCAAAGGCAACTTCACACAGCAAAGGAAACCACAAAGGACAAGAAGAGTCTACACATGGGGGAGGTCAGGGCAGTCCCCTTTGCGTTAAGAAAAGATTGTGGTTTCTATGCAGATCAGCCAGAGCCTTGAAACACTTGCTGACAGTGTGATCTCCTGCAACTTAATTTCCTTTGGCCTTTGTTACTCAATGGGTCCCCATTGCGGGTGGTGCTGTACCCTAGGGATGACTATGCAACCAGATTTCTCTCCATTATGGCCAAAATGGGCCTGTATGCTCAGGAGGTGTTAAACTCTTAGAGTGGAAGACCAGACATGATCACACTTTGTACGGAGATTACAGCTATGAGACCATGTGATGCCAGGATAGCAGTTCTTTTGCATCACTGAAAATATTATGGCAAAATGTCATTAAAATGATTGTAGGCTGAAGCTTGGTTCATTCCCAGCTGTCTCTCAGACGATGTACCCTGCTTCTCAGAAAGGATAGCACTGTAAATACATCCAGTGAGGGTCCACCTCTCAAAATGATTAACTGTCACCTCCTCAAATTCCATGATAGTTTTAGTTTTAGCAACTTTCTTGGGCAACTTTTGCCTCCGTGACTACTCTCCTCACAGGGACGTCCGCTTCTGTGAGGGAACAGGGAAAAACCATCCTGCTAGTATCTTGCCTCCCTCGGCTCTGGTTCTTGCCAAATTTTCTTTATGCCCTTCATGCCCTAATGCTGTAGTTGAACCCCTCAAGAACTCATAAATCAAGATTACTATCAAGCTCGTTTACACTGCATTACTATTTAAGCCCTCTTCTGTACACTGGTAGGTACTTGAGGTGAAAACTGAACACTGTAAACCATTTACAGGCAATTCATGTAACTTTACTATTGCAAAAGTTTGCCATGGTTTTCCCATTTGGGTGATATAAGGATGTTTCACACCGTATTGTATGGGTCAATCACAAATCTCAGAAATCCTTTTGCTATGACATTAAAAATTGGAGGAATGAGATGAATAATTGTTTACATTAAAATTTCAAGAGCAGTAAAAATGGCAACTATCACAAAGTTTAAAGATAATGTAATTTAATAACTACTAGACCCAGTGATACAGCAAAATGGCCTTTCGTAAACTAGCCCTTAATATATTTTTAAGTTTATTTTTAATTTTAATAGATTGTTTTTAATGTTGTGCTCCTTCAAGTGAGAAACCCATTAACTTGGGAATAAGTCAGGCAAATTTTGCTACATGTTAGCAAGTTTTGCATAGCTCTATATGTGTTCTGTCTTTCAGATTCCAAATTCAAACTTCCATAATTCTTAGCCACTATCATATCTTCAACTTATCCAGCTTTTGGTAGCATGGGGCATAGTTGCTTTTTGAAACCCTCTTCTCTCTTGGCTTCCCTGATGATACACGTTCTAATGGACTTTCTTCGACCCCATTAGTCGCTCCTTCTCAGCTTCCTGTACTGGTGCTACCTCCTTTTCCCACCTCGAATTGCATTCCACGGAGCTCAGTCCTGGACTTTGTCTCTTTTTCTCACTCTCCTTAGATAAATGTGTCACTGCTGAGATTTTCAACACTATTTCCTACCTGACTTCCAATCCTATATCTCTCAACTAGACTTCTCTATCTCTACTTCCGCACTTGGATGTTTTCAGAGAGCTTAAACTTAACATGAAAGATATGAAATAAATTAGAATTCAAAGATCCAAAGAATAAAGATCTGGAAGAGCAACATATTTCTACTTATCCTTTGCTTCAATATCTTCTCAATAGCTTTTTTTAAACTTTATTGAAGTATGATGAAAATATAGTATACTGCACACATTTAAAGTGTGCCACTTTGATCAGTTTGGGCAAGTATATATACTTGTGAAGCCATCACTACAAAAATAACAAATATTTTATCACCCCAAAAGTTTCTTCATGTGTGTTTGTAATCCATCCTTCCTTCTATCCCCATTTACAGGCAACCATTGATCAAATTTCTGTCATTGTAGATAAGCTTGCATTTTCCAGAATTCTATATAAATGGAATCATATAGTAGGTATTCTTTTGTGCCTGGCTTCTTTCAATCAACAAAATGATTTTGAGGTTCATCCATGTTGTTATGTGTATCCATAGTTCATTCCTTTGTATTGCTGAGTAGTATTCCTTTATATGAAGCATTATTTTTTATCCATTCATCTGTTGATGGACATTTGAGTTTCCAGTTGGGGACTGTTAAAAAGAAAGATGCTATGAACATTTACATAAGGTTATTTGTAAAAACATATGCTTACTTTTCTAGGGTAAACATCTAGGAGTGGAACAGCTGAATCATATATGGTAGATGTATCTGAATTTTTCAGGAACTGGCAAACTATTTCCCAAACTGGTTGTACCATTTTACGTTCCCATAGGCAAATTATGGAAGTTTCAGTTGCTTCACATCTTTGCCAACATTTGGTCTTTTTAATTTTTGCTATTCTAAGGGGTATGTAGTAGCATCTCATTGTGGTTTTAACTAGAAGTTCTTTGATGCTCAACATTGTTGATGCTCAACAATGTTGAGCATCTTCACGTGTGCTTATTGGCCATGCATATTCATATGTTTTCAAGAATCAGTTCAAATCTTTTGACCATTTTCTTTTTTTTTTTTTTTTTGTCTTTTTTCGTGACTGGCAACGGATCACGACCCTCAGTGTTGCGCCCGTACCGGACCGTGACCGGCAACGGGATCGCAACCCTCGGTGTTGCACCCGCACCTCGCTCAGCCAGTGAGCGGGAGCTGGTCTGTATGTGGCATCCGAACCCTCGGCAGGAGCACTGCCGCGCTTCCCAAGCGGCGCACTGCAGCAGTGCGCCACCGGGCCGGCCCAAAGAAAGCTCTCTGGTGTTACTTTTTTTTTTTTTCCTTTTTGTCTTTTTTCGTGACCGGTAACGGGATCGCAATCCTCGGT
>NW_007729386.1:158553-164633 GCF_000696425.1 Galeopterus variegatus | reverse complement strand
TGATAATTTCGATTCCTCTGGGTATATTCCCAACAGTGGGATAGCTGGGTATTATGGCAGATCTATCTGCATTTGTTTGAGGAACCTCCATACGATTTTCCATAGAGGCTGCACCATTTTGCAGTCCCACCAACAATGTATGAGAGTTCCTTTTTCTCCACAACCTCGCCAGCATTTATAGTTCACAGTCTTGGATATTAGCCATCCTAACTTGGGTGAGATGGTTTCTCAGTGTGGTTTTGATTTGCATTTCCCGGATGCTGAGTGATGTTGAGCATTTTTTCATATGTCTGTTGGCCATTTGTATATCTTCCTTAGAGAAATGCCTACTTAGCTCTTTTGCCCATTTTTTAATTGGGTTGCTTGTTTTTTCTTGTAAAGTTGTTTGAGTTCCTTGTATATTCTGGATATTAATCCTTTGTCAGATGTATGTTTTGCAAATATTTTCTCCCACTCTGTTGGTTGTCTAACTCTGTTAATTGTTTCTTTTGCTGTGTAGAAGCTTTTTAGTTTGATATCATCCCATTTGTTTATTTTTCCTTTGGTTGCCCGTGCCTTTGGGGTCATATTCATGAAGTCTGTGTCCAGTCCTATTTCCTGGTGTTTCTCCTATGTTTTCTTTAAGAAGTTTTATTGTTTCAGTAAGCGTAAGTAATAAATTTATTTCTTTTATGGCTCATTCATTTTGTGTTCTACCTAAGAATCCGTTAACTACCAAAGATCACAAAGATATTCACCTATGTTTTCTTCCTGAAGTTGTATAGTTTTAGGTTTTACGTTTAGGTCTGTGGCCCATGTCGAGTTAATTTTTGTGTGTGATTTGAGAATGTCCAGTCAATCCAACACTACATATTTGCTAAAAAAGATTTCGTCTACCCATTAAATTTCCTTGGCAGCTTTTTCAAAAATCAGTTGACCATAAATGGGTTTGTTTCTGAAGTCTCTAGTTTGTTACAATGATCTGTATGTCTATACTTTCACGAATACCAAACTTCCTTGGTTACTATAGTTTTATAGTAAGACTTTAAATCATGTAAAGTAGATTTTATGACTTTGTTCTCTTTTAAAATTATTTTCCTTATCCTAGGGACTTTGCATTTCCATATAAATTTTAGAAACAGCTTTTCAACTTCTACTTTTTAAAAAAAAGGCCTGCTGTAATTTTGATGGGAGTTGCATTGAATCTATAGACAAATTTGGGAAGAATGCTATATAAAAATATTGAGTTTTCCAATCCATAAATATTGTACATCTTTCTAATTATGTAGATCTCTAATTTCTTTAAACATCATTTTGCAGTTCAGTGCAGAGGTCTTGGACATCTTTGTTAGGTATTTTATGATATGGCGCTACAGGGAATGAGATTATACATCATGGCCAAATGAGGTTTATTCTAGAAATGCAAGGATGATTCAGTATCTGAAAATCCACCAGTGCAATTTACCATATTAGCAGAATAAAGCAGAAAAACCATTTAATCACTTAAACAGATGAAGAAAAACAGTTTGAAAAAAATATAATACTTACATATGATGAAATCTCAACTAACTTGGAACAATAGAGAATTTCTTCAATCCAGTAAAGAACATCTAGGAAATACCTATAGTTTATATCACTCTAAAAAAGTGAAAAAATAAATTCTTTCAGAAACAAGGCAAAGATACCTGCTTTTATCACTTATTCAATTTTGTTCTCAAGGTCCCAGCCATTGCTCTAAGGTAAGAAAAATCATTTAAATTGTTTTTAAGTTTAAATAAAAATTTTGTAAAAAGAAAAAGAAAATCTATCACAATATAAAAAAATCTCAGAAATCTACAAAATAACTATTAATATTAGTACATAAATTTGGCAAAATTGCAAGATACAATGTTAATATACAAATTCAATTGTATTTTTACACACTGGCAACAATCAATTTAAAAATAAAATTTATAAAACAATTCCATTTGTGGTAGCAGCATACCATAAAATACCTACAAATAAATCTTAACAAAAGATGTCCAAGACTTCTCCACCTTCTTTTTGATAAGATATTTTTTAATAATAAAATTAATTTCTTTAATAGATATAACATCATTCAGAACTTTCTACTTCATCTTGCATCAATTTTGGTAAGAAATTTTGCATTTTTCAAGAAATCTGTCCATTTCATTTAAGTTGTCAAACTTGATGAGGGGGTGGGGGTAGGAGAAGTGGTGGACTAACATGTACAAAACTATGCTATCTGCCTTAAGTGAATCATTCTGCAGTATACACATATATTGAAATAACACACTATATGTAATAACATTGTATACCCCCCAGATATATACAAAAAATGTTAAAATAAATTTTAAAAATTTTATAAGAAATAAAGTCTATTTCTTAGAGGCAGCATACAGTAGGGTCTTGCTTTTTTTCACACTCTGTCAATCTTTGCTTTTCAATAAAGTGTTCAATTTAGGTCTACCATTTTTTGCTGTTTTCTATTTGTCTTCTCTGTTTTTGTTTTTGTTACTGTAGTTCTCTTACCTACACTTCCCCCTGACACACACCCCTTTTTTTTGCCTTCTTTTGTATTACTTTAATATTTTTTGGTATTTCATTTTAATGTATCTTTGGCTTTTGGACTCTATTTCTTTGTTGTGTTTGTTTGTTTGTTTTAAAGTTTTTCATTATGATTAGTTATCCTTGTTATGGTTGTTCTCAGTGATAGATCTAGTGATTACAACATATATCCCTGGCCTTCCTATTTCTTTGTTGTGTTTGTTTGTTTGTTTTAAAGTTTTTCATTATGATTAGTTATCATTGTTATGGTTGTTCTCAGTGATAGATCTAGTGATTACAACATATATCCCTGGCCTTCCTATTCTACATAGAGTTATTAAGCTACCATTTTATGTAAAATGTGGAAGTCTTGCAACCACATATGGCTTTTTACTTCCTCAACTGATCTTTGTGGTACAGTTATCATGTGAATTGTACATACATATGTTTAAAATCCCTTCAGAAATGTTGCATTTTCGTTTTGTTCTTCCTTCATTCCTAAATATCCAAACTTCCCTCTTGTATCATTTCCCTTCAGCATGTAAAACTTATTTTATCATTTCTTGTAATGCTGATCTGCTGGCAATAAATTCTCCTAAATTTTCTTCATCTGAGAATGTTTTTCTTTTGCCTTCATTACTAAAGGATATACTCACTGGATGTAGAATTCTGGGTTAGCAGTTGTCTTCTTTCAGCACTTTAAGATGCTGTCCCACTGTCTTCTCGCCTTCCATGGTTTCCATTTCTCTTTTCATCAGAAATTTGTATTTATTTGAATTGTTGTTCCCTCATATATAATGTGCTTTTTTTCTCTAACTTCTTTCAAGAAAATTTTTTTATTTATCATTGATTTTTAGAAGATTAATTTTGATGAGTATCAGGCCTAGTGTTCTTTGATTTTTTTCCTGTTTGGGGCTCATTAAGCTTCTTGGATCTGTAAATTATGTCTTCCATCAAATTTGGAAAGTATATTGGCCATTATTTCTTCAAATATTTTTTTCTGTCCTAGTCTCTTTCTCCTTTCCCTCTGGGACTCCAGCAACACCTACTGATATTGTCCACAGGTCCCTGATGTTTTGTTCCTTTTTTAAAAATGTTTTTTCTCTGCTCTTCAGATTTAATAACTTCTATTGATCTGTTCTCGAGTTCACTGTCTCTTTTCTCTATCATTTGCATTTTGCTATTGAGTCCATCTGGTTTCAGATGTTGCATTTTTTTATTTCTAAATTTTTCATTTTATTCCTTTTTCAGGTCTAAAATATCCATTTGATTTTCTTTCTATTTCTGTGCTGACAGCTTCTATCTTCCCATACATTTCAAGAGTGTTTTCATTACCTCATGGTGCATAGTTATAGTAACTGCTTTAAAGTCTGTGTGATGATTTCAACATCTAGGTCACCTGAATTTTGCCATACATTGATTATTTTTTCCATTGGGGTGAAGATGTGGACACATTTTCCTGGTTGTTTATATGTCACGTAATTTTTGAATTGTATCTGGGTACTGTAAATTTATGTTTTATATACACTGGGTCCCATTATAATCCTCTGGAGAATGGTGATTTTCTTGTTTCTGTGGCAATCCACTGTTTAGGCTCAGATTGCAAATTCTATCTCGTCATCTGTGGGCAGTGGTTCAAACCTCAGTTTAGTTGTCAAAGCCTATGCTATGCTAGTAGAGTTTATCACTCCCATTTGTACTTTGAGAATGAGACTGAGTCTTGTACAGATTCATACACAGAACTGGGGATCCCTTTCTCTAGTTCTCTTTACTCACTCTCACTCTCCAGCCCCCCAGTGGCTCCTTTTCTTAGTTGCTCTAGCCAGAAGGACTGGGTATCTATTGAGATTTTTTTCTGCCCATGCTGCCATCACTACTTCACTGTTCCAGAATAGGAACCTACCCCTAGGGTAAAGCTATAAGAAAAAAGAGGAAAAAATGGGAAACTCACCACCATGTGGTTACTTGTCCAAGTGTTGCCCCTCCTCAACAATCTGCTTGCTTTTGTTTTCTTTTTAGATTCTTCAGATAGTGTTTTGTTTTGTTTGTATTTTGTCCAGAATTTATAATTACAATCAGTGGGACAGATGGACTACATTGGGTTTATTTTGCCATGCCAGAATAAAAATCCCCAGTAGCTTTGTAGGCTGAAAATTGGGGTATTTCATTGCCATCCCAGTTATTTAAATTGAAAAAGTTCCAACACGGGTTTTGGCATGTGTGTCTGTGTGNGCCCCTCCTCAACAATCTGCTTGCTTTTGTTTTCTTTTTAGATTCTTCAGATAGTGTTTTGTTTTGTTTGTATTTTGTCCAGAATTTATAATTACAATCAGTGGGACAGATGGACTATATTGGGTTTATTTTGCCATGCCAGAATAAAAATCCCCAGTAGCTTTGTAGGCTGAAAATTGGGGTATTTCATTGCCATCCCAGTTATTTAAATTGAAAAATTTCCAACACGGGTTTTGGCATGTGTGTCTGTGTGTGTGAGTGTGTGTGTAAGTACACATATATGTGCTAAGCACTTGATCTGTGTCCCATAGATTAGTATAAATTCTTATCTCAAAGTGTTGTTGCATGGCTTAAATAACATAATGCAAAATAAGGTGCCCAGTACAGTGTCTGGTAAATTGCAAACATTGGTGAATATTAGTTCCCTTTCCCACTACTAAGAGTAAAGTACACTGCACTGCAATGACTTGTTACTTAAAACAAAAATAATAACTATGATGGAAAATTGAGATGCATAGACATGTTCTTGGCATCTAATTATTATGGACACTGGCATTTCTCTTTTTGTTCTTAATCATATACTACTCCTTTATTCTCTCTTGCTTATTGTTTCTGCATTGATAACTATCATCTATTTCCTGGGGCAATGATGAAGTAGGAACACCTATAGCATTAGCCAAAGAAGAAGCTGTAGTTCAGCCCCATCCTAAAACCTTAAGTCAGCTCTCTGCCTGCTTTGCATCATTGTCACGTACAACAGTATTGCTTCAAAGGAAACCACAAGAAAAACTATAACCTTCTAATCCAGACTCACTTCAAAGTGAAGAAGTTCTCCATATGTATCCAAGAATACCAGGGTATAATATATGAGCAGCACACAAAATTAAACAACGATTAATAAAATATTAATGCAATGGTGTCCAAAAATGGGATTTGGGGGAAGTAGAAGACAGATAGAATGAGAGAGAGTAAGGAGAGAGATTGGGAGACAGAAAGCAAGAAACGGAAGTTTCCCTGTTACTTAAAAGTGTAGGAAGAATTCTAGTCAAAATATAATCATTCTAATCCTTTTCAGTCTTGCAGCTGTAACAATATGACCCAACCCACAGAAGTCAAAGCTATTTGCCAAAAATAGAGTGTCCTATCACCCCAGGTCATGCTTAGAACTGCATTCCTGAAGCCCCCTGTTTCTGGTACTGCACTAGCAAAAAAAAAAAAAAAAGAGCATTTTTTTTCCCTTTTTTTGTCTTTTTTACTGACTGGTAATGGGATCGCAACCCTCGGTGTTGCGCCTGCACTGCGCTCAGCCAGTGAGCGGGAAC
>NW_007729386.1:155117-157027 GCF_000696425.1 Galeopterus variegatus | reverse complement strand
GAACTGCACATAGGAGTCCAAATGACTGTTTTTCACACTCCTACAACAGCATGGAATTGGATTGGAGCTGGGGCACTGGGCACCATGAGGCTGTCATTTTTGCATGCAGCTCAGCTTGAAGGATGAGCCAAAAGGGTTGGGGCACCCAGAGCATGGGCCCATAGGAGCAGCCTCTCAAAGGTAACAGGATCTATTTTCAGTCTAGAACCAATAAGGTAAAAAGAGGAAAGCAGGCCTGAATGATTGCAGATATAATTCTTACTCTAATGTCTTAAGGGACAAAATGGCAACTAAAGATAGCCTAGAGAAGGATGCTTGGGGCACTTCAAAGAAGGTTTGTTTTAATTAATGAATAGCTTACAAGTCTAGAAGGTTTGGATTCACTGAATCAGTATTTATTGGGATCCCAGGATGTGCTACACTGAAAAGCAAATTCTAACCCATCTTTCAAACATTCACATCCTCTCAAAGGGCAATCACGTCTATTATTTTTTAAGGAATCACAGGATTTTTTTTAAAGCATTGAGTTATATTATTGAAGCATTTTGTCAGCTCCTTTATTATGTTTATTGCAAGTCAACAAAAGAGAAAGACAGAAATTTTAAGAAAGTTTTAAAAAAGAAAAACTACCTTCTTGGAAATTTTAATTGTCTTTGGATAGTGTTATAGAAAAATCCTGCATGGGAGGAAGGAAATTTAACCTATTTAGTGACTATTCTGCCCAAGCATTCTGCCAAGCACTTTCACAAGTAGCTCCTTTTGGTTTCACAAACCCTGTGATGTTTATCTACATTTTTGAGATGAGAAAACAGAGATACTAAGTGTCTTGCTCAGCATCACAGAGCAAATGAGCGGTGGAGCTGGGATTCTAACCTGGATCTTTACGATCCCAAATGCCCTTCCAATTCTGCTACGTAATATGTGCCTAGAAGCAAAAACCAGTACATTCCAGTCCTGGTTTTTCATGTACTCGATGCTGAGTGACCATGGACAAGTCCCCCTATTTCTCTGATGACTGCAGAGCCTCCTTAAGCACTACCCTGTGTGCCCCCATGCACAGGGGTTCCCAACCCCTTCACTGCCAAAGACCCTTTTCTGCTTTTTCACATTTTTCATTTTGGAAACCGTGTTTTAAATGATGGTATCTACCCAAATTTGTATCTCTCAAGTAATAACCAATTTAT
Source organism: Galeopterus variegatus (assembly GCF_000696425.1). Classification (NCBI taxonomy): domain Eukaryota; kingdom Metazoa; phylum Chordata; class Mammalia; order Dermoptera; family Cynocephalidae; genus Galeopterus; species Galeopterus variegatus. The sequence continues at coordinate 155,843 of NW_007729386.1, read as the reverse complement.
TTTTGGTATAGNGCGGGAACCGGTCTCCACATGGGATCCGAACCCTCAGTGGGAGCACCGCCGCACTCCCAAGTGGCGCACTCTCCAGTGCGCCACCGGGCCAGCCCAAAAAAAAGAGCATTTTTAAATGGAGAGTTAAAAGCAATCTTCATAGAATTTAAACTCCTCGGATTAGTCCTCTAAATATGACCATATCCACCATCTTCTCTGGTGGACCTCCCTAGACAAGCATAAACTCCAGAACCTTCCCTCCTCAGCATATTTCACTCACTTTTTCAACACAATTAAACTTATAACATTAACCAGGGAAAAATATCTTTCCATAGCTCTGCCCCATCTGAAAGCCTTAGGTCAGCTCTCTGCCTGCTCTGAGTCATTGTTACATATAATGCCTGAAAAGAAACAGCAAGAAAAACAAAAGTCTTCTAAATGCAACCTCGCTTCAAAGTGAGGAAATTCTCCATATGTAGCCAAATATAGAGGTGAATTACATGAGGACACACAATATTCAATGACACTTAATAAAGCATTAGTCTCCAAAACTTGGGACTTGGGGGACGTGGGAGGAGAAGTAATTCCCTGGGCTGCACGTATCGCCCTTCCAAAAGCAAAAGCAACCTTGCTCATCCAGGCATTCTCCGATCCAATAGGATCTCAAAAGAGAGGAACTGCACATAGGAGTCCAAATGACTGTTTTTCACACTCCTACAACAGCATGGAATTGGA
>NW_007729386.1:146062-154198 GCF_000696425.1 Galeopterus variegatus | reverse complement strand
CCCTTCCAATTCTGCTACGTAATATGTGCCTAGAAGCAAAAGCCAGTACATTCCAGTCCTGGTTTTTCATGTACTCGATGCTGAGTGACCATGGACAAGTCCCCCTATTTCTCTGATGACTGCAGAGCCTCCTTAAGCACTACCCTGTGTGCCCCCATGCACAGGGGTTCCCAACCCCTTCACTGCCAAAGACCCTTTTCTGCTTTTTCACATTTTTCATTTTGGAAACCGTGTTTTGACAAGTCCCCCTATTTCTCTGATGACTGCAGAGCCTCCTTAAGCACTACCCTGTGTGCCCCATGCACAGGGGTTCCCAACCCCTTCACTGCCAAAGACCCTTTTCTGCTTTTTCACATTTTTCATTTTGGAAACCATGTTTCAAATGATGGTATCTACCCAAATTTGTATCTCTCAAGTAATAACCAATTTATTTTTGGTATAGTAGTTAATTTTTAAAATTCCTATCCATCAGTTAGGAACACAGGAACAATTCTAGGTAGCAGAGATTTGATATGAACAATTCACTGCACAGATGACAGGAGAATTGAAAGAGCACCCAGAGGATGGCAAGGCAAAAGCACAAAGCCATTGCCATTCCTACGGCTGAAGAAACAACAAGAGAAGATGTTGCTATTAGAATCCAAACAGTGGGACCATCAGTGGGAACCAGAACCACCACATTGGAGGTTGCTTGGAGGGATGGGACCATGGAGGGAAAACTGTCCAGTGGAAGTTAGAGCCACTGCAGGTACACAGCCACTGCAGGAGACTAAGCCCAGGGCAGATCAAGAAGGAAATGGTTCCCTGGCTTCTCCCCCTCTCCCACTCTCTAGTCCTCCTCTGGTGTTCCTCTAGCTGAACTACTCAGAAGCTTTTGGCAAGTAACCCTGGAAAATGTAGTTCCCTTTGATACAGAGCAAAGTAAGGGAAGTTGGAGAATGGATTTGAGAGCAAACAGGAAAATGACCCACACGGTCTATATAACTGGGAATCAGAGCTTGGGATGAGTGTATGACTATGAAGTGACCAAAGGGACTGCCTAGAACTCCAGCCAAAAGCAAAGCAACTTAACGTTTGATTTAGCCCTGAAGCTTTACCTCGTATAAAATGTACACTTTCCATTAGACTCCGTGAAATGGTTTTTATACCCTTTGGATCCCTCAGGTGATCAGGAACACTAGTTTGGGAATCACAATTCACATATCATCAAACTGCCTTACGTGTAATTCTAATAAAATAGAGGGGTTTGGACTGAAAGAACAGTGTGGGGGAAAACTGGATCCTAATTTTGGCCCTGCCTGAAGCGACCCTTAGGAAATGATTCCCCTTTCTTTGTACCTCAAGCTTCCTCTCTGCAAATATCCAGAGAAAACACCACTAATCTCTGGAATTACATATCATTTCAGGATTATAAAATCACTACTAATCTCCAGAATTATTAAATGAAGTTATGTAACAGAGTTCTGAATTTATGCACACTGCACCCAGAAAATGTACCATATTTCATAAACTCTAAAATGCACTTTTTCCTTTTTCATCTTAACACCTCTAAATTTAAGATATGTCTTACCATAACATGCCTTAATTTAATTGGCAATTGTGATGGTAAATTTCATGTGTCAACTTGACTAGGCTACAGTCCCAGCTATTCAATCAAACACTAATATAAGTGTCACTATGAAAATATTTTTAGATGTGATTAAAGTCCATAATCAGTTGACTTTAAGTAAAGGAGACTATCCTAGATAATCTGAGTGAGTCTGATTCAATCTGTTGCAAGGCCTTTAGAGCAGGGCTGAGACTTTCCTGATGAAGAAGGAATTTTGCCTGTGGGCTCATGCCCAAGAGAGTCAGCCTGTCCTTTCTAATGGCCTGCCCTATGGATTTTGGACTTGCCTAAACAGCCCCACAATCACATAAGCCAATTCCTTGCAATGAATCTCAACATATAGCTCCTACTAGTTCTGTTTCTCTGGTTGAACCCTGAGCAATACAGTAGCTTTTTTCTTTCTCAGCAATTGGTAAAAATAATGATTCTCCTAAATATCAATGGCATCTTGACTTTGATAAAATTTAAGAATTTCTACTTTTTCTCCATAACCTATCTCACAAACCGCTATCCTCCAGAGCAAACCTGGGGGTAAAAAAATGAAAAGTCTTGTCCAATCCAGCAAACTTGATCTAATGCAACAATTACAGAAATCCTTTAATTAATTCCTTGATCCATATGGATAAACTCTCTTTTTCTTCACCTTCCTCTAATCCAAGATAGTGGCTGGTTGAATGGGGCAGGACGTTCATTAATGACAGTGTGATAGAGGAAGAAAGGGGGTCCTCAGAGCCACATGGCATCATCTGGATTCTCACTGGGTCACTGCTACAGAGTGACTGGACTGAGCTTTTCTCTGTGCTGCTGCCCACAGAGGTGCAAATGGACCTGCCTGGCACCTCATGTGCTGGTACCCACTGTTGGAACACATGATCCAAGCTATTTATTCTCATCTTTACGTCCTCACCCAAACTGAACTCTGTTCTGCTCTGCTGCTTCACCAGGACCCTCAGCACCTCCACCTTTCCTCCCTGAGGTATGAAGGAACGCAAGTCTTCTATATACAACACACAGGCCCCAGAATTGCTGACCTGGGTTCCAAACGCCAAATGAATTTGCCATGCAGTCCATGATGCCAAGCCTACAGCTGCTGTTTTACTATAGGGATTTTGTCTTCACTACAGCAACCCAAGGGAGCAAAGATTCCTCAGGTCCCCCATACCAATATTGATGCCTTTCTAAAGCCACACCCCCATCCCTATCCCAAGTTGGGCCCTAAGAGAAGAAAAACCACAACACTGACACCTGACCTTCTTATTCTCATAATTCTCCCAGAATAGAGAGGCAACCTTTGTTTATTTCCCTCAATATCAGGCCTTCCTTCTATCCAGCAAAACCCTCGGCTCAGCCTGCAGAAGCAGAACAGCAATCTTCTGAACATTTCTGGAACAAACTAAATGATCTGAGTCCTCCAGACCAGATTCTTGATAGGCTACAGAGATTTAGAAAAGCCTCTTTCATTGGCATGTTGAGCCCATCATTTCAATAAGTAGGAAGCCTCCAAGATATTCAAGATTTACAATAAATGGAAATACATCTGAAAAAATGTTAAAAATGTTTAATGATTATCTCTGTTACAAATATTTTTACAAATATTTTTGTCATCATTAGAGTCTACATGCCACAAATGAACTCAACACACAGGTTTTTTTTTTTTTTTAATCTACCAAAACAAGAAGCCTTGGATTGACTGAGTTTCATTGAGTCGACAATTGGGGGCACACAGAACAGCAAACCCAGATTCTGCCACTTAAACCATCTCAGTGCCACTTCCTCCTCTGCAAAATTCCTCACTGAAATGTGATAATGCTTTAAAATTTCACAGTGCTATGTGCATACAAGGTGTTAGTACAGGTTCTGTATCCCTTACAAAACGCTTGGGACCAGAAGTGTTTCAGATTTTCAATTTTTTCAGATTTTGGAATATTTGCATTATACTTACCACCTGAACATTCCTAATCCAAAAATCTGAAATCTGAAATGCTCCAGTGAGCATTTCCTTTGAGCATCATGTTGCTGCTCAGAAAGTTTCACATTCTGGAGCACTTCAGATTTCGGATTTTCAGATTAGGGATGCTCAACCTGTATTACTCTTTTTTAAATCATTAAAATTCTTGCTTCACTAATTTTTAAAATTATGTTATCAGACTAACTTCTTAAGTACTGCTGGCATGTGGAACCCTTTTTCCCAGCTAAAGAAATCCACAGTATTATCTCTGTCATCAACCCCGCAATTATTATTATTATTAAATAAATGAGATAAGTTCCTTATTTCAGCTACGTAGTTTGACATTTCTTCTTCCCCTTTTTCTTTTTCTTCTAATAATCTGAGAAGGATTAAACAAAATTTTTAACTAAATTTTATGCAATACCATAGGACAATGAGTTATATCTAATTTGTTCATTCTGCCATTTGAAACAAAATATTAGTTGCCTCATTTTTCAGCTACAAAAAACATTCTATAGTTTTCCAAAGTTTCAGTAAAATCTTCTAAGTAGAAAGAAATGAGTGATTTGGACTACCCTAATGAAGACTGTAGGTTATAGAACGTTCGCCTAGTGATTGTTTTTAGGAGAAGTCGTATACTTCCTAAACTTGATGGAGCTAACAAAGACAGGAAAGGGGTGGCTGATAAGAACAAAGTCTACCCTTGGTCAAACAAAAGCGGTGCTCATGTCATTGCAACTTTTAAGAGCAAGCAAACCCTAGATCCAGTTAGGTGGGCCCTTAATCTTATTTATCTAAGCTCTGCAAACAACTTGATATCTACAACCATACTGCCAAGCACACTTACTGTGTACTTTCTTGAATTTTTATTTTTCAATTTTACTTTAAACCATACCCATAAGGGCTGTGAGCTGCTTTTCTGAATCTAAGACAGGGCGCTTTGCTAACGTTGCTAGGGACAGTGGTTATGAAATGCACAGATCTGTCTGACAGGGCCTTTCATCTGAGTCTGTATCTACTGCAGTTGCTGTAACTAAGTATTACATTGCTCCAGGCCTGCTCAGCACAGCAGGTTGGTTTAATTACTTTTCTTACCAACTGAGTAGAGAAATATTTCATCTGGATTCTCTATAGAGTGCTTTATTTGGTAATTTGTCTAAGAACAGAGGAGGAAACAAATCTTTTTTTGGCAGGAGCTGGGGCCTCCAGGCAGAATTTCTAGGAGTCCTGTTTTTAAAGAGAGGGTGCAGGCAAGACATTGGTCAAGCTTTTAGGCCAGCAGTCAGACTGTCCCAGAAGCATGCACGGGGACATTGCTTAATATTCTTGGAGGGTGCAGGGGTTTGCCATCGTTGAGGATATATATGGATACTTCAAAAATTCATGGAAAAGTAGAATTAAAAGATAATATAAATCTTTCTATGAGCTTTTTGGAATACCCTCATATTTGATTTTTGGAGATGGCTAAAGGTCATATGGAGCCAAGTCCCCTGAACTAGAACCTCGGATTCAAAAAGAGAAAACAGGACTGAAAATAGTGAGAATAATTTTCCTGTGTGGTTCATTTACTGGCTTTAAAAGCAATTCAAAAATAGAAGTTTAAAAAATAATTTGAGCAGTAAGCTCATGGTAGGCACTCAAAAAAATTTTTACTCAAAACAGGAGGCATTGTTGGACTAAGAGTATAATCTTGCAAGGTCACTGTTTTAAAGAGAAGTGTGGATATACATAGATAATTTTGGGAAATTTTAATCTTATATGGTTTGATGACTTTAAAATCTGTGCCTCTGTGCCTAAAGAAAAATAAATAAATAAATAAAAATAAGAAGTATCAGAAAGTACTTTCTATACCTTCTGGCATGGGCACTGTTGCATTCTGGTTTTGGTCTACATGTATTATCAATAGCTGGTCAATGTTTATTGATTTGAAGGTTTTCTATAACATCGTTCAGAAGATATAACCAGATCCCAGAAAAACTTAGCAGCAGCATGAGGGGGACAATCTTAGAGATTTGTGTTGGTTGAAATTTCCATATGTGTCAGTAAAGTTTTGCAGTTACCAAAAAAAGTTAATGGAACTTCAGGCTTTGGGAACCAAAGTACAGTGATCAGTGTGATGTCTGTCAGAGTCCTGCTGACATCTGTACTGATAAGGAAACCTGGGCTCCCATGTTCACTTCTGCACAAATTGAAGCACAGCAGAGCAGAGTGACTGGGAGAGTAAGAGAAACAGAACCCACAAGAGATGAAGAGCAATTCAGGACGTAAGAAAACTTCACCTGGAGAGAAGTCTTATGGGACACTTGATGACCCACCAATATCTGCAAGATTTAAGGAAGAAGAGAAATTGGATTAACTGTGCCTTCCTCTTGTTCAAGAGAAAGAATCAGGATCAATGGATAGATGTTGTAAGAAGATAGACTTGAGTTAGTATAAAAAGCTTTATGAAAATTAAAGTGGTCCGAAAATGGAATGAGCTTTCTAGTGAGATAAAAATAGTCCATTACTGGAGGTATTCAGGTAGAAATTACATGACTTTATCAGAACTATTATAGAAAGGATTCTTGCTCCACATGGATTATTAGCCTGGAACACATCTAACGACCTTTCCCAATTCTTATAGCCCTTGATTCTAACTATTATCTGTGATCCCCAATGCACATGCTGTACGGACGTATGTACTTTACACAGGTGGTGGATTTATCCAAACTCATTAAAAATAGTGTGACCCTACCATTGGGAGAAAAATAATAACCTGTTTCTTACTTCCTGACATAACCACTATTTACCACCTATCATTATAAAACTTTCTTATGGTTTTTCAGTTCAATCTTACTACTAAATAGGAAGTACTGAAATATTAGTTGAATTGAATGCCTAATATTTAGAAGTTACTGGCAAACACTTACTACCACATATTATATGTTTGTCATTGCACCCAACACAAGCAAAAATGAATAAGTCATGGTCTCCTGCGATAAGATGCCTATAGTCTAAAAGGTCAATTTACACCTAAACAGAAATTTAATCTATTCAGTAGTAAGCTGGAAGCCACAGAGCCTAGAGAAGGGGCCCTTAGTTCCATCTAGTTTAAGGGAAGACTTTCTAGAGAGAATGATGGCTTATCCAATAAGACTCAGCCAAATGAAGAAAAATAGGATGGGAATTCCAGATAGAAAGACCACGGTGAAATGTAGAGCAGCACAGAGTATGAAGTAATCCCTAGTGTATAAAACATCAAGTGCCAAGCAGGGAAGACAGGAAATGAGGCCGGGCAGACAGGGAGAAGGCAGCACACACAGGGCTCAGACACCACTGCTTAGGAGCTTGGGGACCAGCCACAACAGGACCATGATCAGGAAGGTAACAAGGCTAGAGTTGCATTTTAGGTAGAACAATCCAGCTATAATGCAAAAGAGAGTAAACAAAAGTTGTGAATAATTTGGTGCAATTTGAAGGATGAAGCTGTGTTGATATGAATTGTTCAAGGTTTAATTTTTATATTTTCACAAATTAAATCCTAGGTTAAGAACACTTACGTCCTAGATGCAACCCACTTACAAGGACAGATACATGCAACACAAAAACTAGAAAAGCGACTCCTCATGTTGGCCTTCCTATAACCTACATGTCTCTCTACTTTCTACTTAATCAACTGCTCCCAAAAATTGGAAGGTTGAGTTAAAAACAGCTCTTTCTTTCTTTTTTTTTTTTTTTTTTTTCCTTTTTGAGACTGGCTGCACCACGCTCAGCCAGTGAGCGCTGTGAGCACACCAGTCATCCCTATATAGGATCCGAAACCGTGGCGGGAGCGCTGCTGCGCTCCCAGCACCGCACTCTCCCGAGTGCACCACGGGCTCGGCCCCAAACAGCTCTTTCTTATTCATCTTTTTCAGAAATACACCTGGAAACTGCCATTCATCTACCTTGTCCTAGTAAACACAAAGATAGAAGAAGAAACCTGTCCTTGAAGAAATCAATGTGGAGCATCTTTTTATTTTCACTGATGAAAAGCTACCTCTAGATTTTTTTTTTTTCATTTTTGTCTTTTTTCGTGTCCGGCAATGGATCGCAACCCTCGGTGTCGTGCCCATACCGGACCGGGACCGGCAACGGGATCGCAACCCTCGGTGTTGCTCCCGCACCTCGCTCAGCCAGTGAGCGGGAACCAGTCTGTATGTGGGATCCGAACCTTCAGCGGGAGTGCCACCACACTCCCAAGCGGCGCACTGTAGCAGTGCGCCACCGGGCCAGCCCAACCTCTAGATTTTTTTAAATGTTCATATCGCCATGGTCTAGTGAAGAATTAGAAACCTAAATTCCAAGTTACTATCAGAGACAACTGTTCCACCACTGAAAACTTTTCTGAGGCCAGAACAAGATAATAGTGGTGTTGTACAACTCAAAAATCAACTCTGTAAGTCACTGAGACACATCTGGCTCTACCTGCCAAGGTCCCCCATCTAAGACAACATAAATGAAACTCCTGTTCTATCTTTTTTTTTTTTTTTTTTTTCTTTTTCCGTGTCCGGCAACGGATCGCAACCCCCAGTTCCCCCCCCGCACCCGCCCGGGCCCG
>NW_007729386.1:95190-145062 GCF_000696425.1 Galeopterus variegatus | reverse complement strand
GGGATCCGAACCTTCAGCGGGAGTGCCACCACACTCCCAAGCGGCGCACTGTAGCAGTGCGCCACCGGGCCAGCCCAACCTCTAGATTTTTTTAAATGTTCATATCGCCATGGTCTAGTGAAGAATTAGAAACCTAAATTCCAAGTTACTATCAGAGACAACTGTTCCACCACTGAAAACTTTTCTGAGGCCAGAACAAGATAATAGTGGTGTTGTACAACTCAAAAATCAACTCTGTAAGTCACTGAGACACATCTGGCTCTACCTGCCAAGGTCCCCCATCTAAGACAACATAAATGAAACTCCTGTTCTATCTTTTTTTTTTTTTTTTTGTCTTTTTCCGTGTCCGGCAACGGATCGCAACCCTCAGTGTCACCCCCGTACCGGACCGGGACCGGCAACGGGATCGCAACCCTCGGCGTTGCTCCCGCGCCTCGCTCAGCCAGTGAGCGGGAACCGGTCTGTATGTGGGATCCGAACCCTCGGCGGGAGCGCCGCCGCGCTTCCCAAGCAGCGCACTATAGCAGTGCGCCACCGGGCCGGCCCCACTCCTGTTCTATCTTATTTCATCAGAATGAAACCCTCCTTTTGTTCAGAATACACACTGCAACTCTATTACCCTCCTTTCTCCATCCTTAAATATACTTGTACAGTATTGGCTATAGAGTGCATTTTCCAGCACCTATTACAAAACAGATGCACCCCCCTCCACCCATTTAACTCAGGTAACATTCTTAACAATTTGGTGCAAAGCCAGGTTCACCACACTAAGTTTCTCAAATGCTTGCACATGAATAAAATTATTTCTTCTTTTCTAAAACAAAAACTAACTTCTACTTCCTTATAATTCTGTCACAAAGTCACAAAAAACTAAAGACAAAAAAAAAATCCAGAAGCTTAGCGGGCTGGAGTTTTGCAACCATTTACATAAATCTCATCAAAGCTTGTGTCACTGTTGAATCAGGTCAAGCAAGAAGAAAACTATTACAGTAACATGGCTGCTCAACAAAGGCAGATTCTCCCCAGTATTAGTCCGTTTTTGTGTAGCTATAACAGAACACCTGAGACTGGGTAATTTGTAAATAAAAGAGGTTTATTTGGCTCCTGATTCTGGGACAGCTGCATCTGGTGCAGGCCTCAGGTTGCTTCTACTCATGGCAGAAAATAGCAGGTAGCCAGCAAGTGCAAGGAGATCTCATGGTGAGAGTTAGCAAGAGAGAGAGTGGGGGGAAATGCTAAGGTCCTTTAAACAACCAGCTCTCACAGGAACTAACAGAGAAAGAAGTCATTCACTACCCATCTCCCCCCTCACACACACACACACACACACACACACACACACATAAGGGAAGGCATTAATCTATTAATGAGAGATCCACCCCCCATGACCCAAACACCTCCCAATATAGCCACATTGGACATCGGATTTCAACATCAACATGGGCTTTGGTGGAACAACACATCCAAACTATATCACCCCTCCTTTTTTATCTCTCATCCCCAAATTCTATTATTTCCATGCAAAGTTCTAATAATTTGGAGCTATGGGAAGACCTAAAATCATGCTATTACATCTATCCAACACAGTCCAAGTACCTGTCTACTGAAATCACTTACATTAAAGGGCATCTTTCATCATAAACAGATCTTTTACCACAGTGACAAAATTTCACATGGGCTCTCCCAGACACATGGGGAAACCTGCTATCTAGGAAGGAAACACAGGCAAGACATGCCAGGAGAGCCAGACCCCAGCCTTGGCTCTGTCAATAGCTTAGCTGTGCAAACATGGACAACTCAGCTTCATGATTCCTTAGTGTCCTCCTCTGCACAAAGGAGATTTGAACCAGGCCATCTTTAAGGCTGTGTCCAGGCCTAGAATCCCATTAGGGTAATGGCAAGTATTCTCGCCTAAGAAGGTCTGGTTCAAGTCATAGGAAAAATTAAGAAACAGAAAAGGCATTTTAAAAGATAGAAGAAGATAATCAACTGGTGGAGGTCAATGAAATCAGGTAGGGCATTACCAGAGAAAGCAGAAATATCACAAAACATATGAAAAGCAAGTGAGGAGGAGTACAGAAGACAAGACAGCAAATGAACAGTGATGCTAATGACTGATGATGAGAGAAAGGGTGAGGACAAGAAGCAGCAGAGGAAGATCACCAGCCCTACAGGCTCTGAGCTGGCAATGCTGACACAGGGCAGTGCTGCAAAGGAGAGCAAAGCCAGGAGCTTGCTGAAAGTCTGTCTCTGCCTTCATCTCTCCCAGGCAAAACAATAACAACAACAGTAGGGACTAGAGAACTGCTCTCTAAAGAAGTTAAGTCAACTTCCTGAGATGAATTTGGGCTGTCTGGGAGACAATGACACTCCAGATTAAAGCCCACCTTTTTCAGGAATGTTGAGGCCCTTCTTTGTCTAAAGGCTGGCTCCCTACCACCTCACCCTGCAGTGAAGGCAGCCAGTCAACATGCCCACTCTCATACGTGGAAATCCCACTGGCCTTTCCTTCATAGGAGACACCTAGAGGGAAACTCAGCTAACATACTTAGCAGAATTAATGGGAAAATGGCAATGCCTAGACACATCACCATGACCATTTCCAATGGGAAATACAAAGAACGTTTACCTCTTATGCAATTTTTATGAGAAAGTTACTTCAGGATTTACTCCAGGAAAATGAAAGCTAAATACAAAGAGTGGACTTGGAACTCAAACAAATATCCAATAAAAAGAAATCCTAGGATGACAGTTGTGTATCCAGCTAAGAAAGCAATTTGTTCACTTGGAACAGGATGTCAGTATATTCCGTGAATAACATCTTCGAGAAAAATTTTATGGATTTTAAGCAATGGACAGAATGACAATGATGCTTGTTATTAGTGACAAGGCAAAAAAAAGGAGAGAGAGAAAGAGAGAGAGAGAGAAGTGTACTATCTCAATAATAAATTGGCACTTAGAAATACCACGAAAAAATTTTTCTTAAATAAAAGCATGGTCCAAATACAAAGCAAATTAAGATACTAAACTACAGCAGGATTTTGAATAGTTTATAAATTGTAATAAAAAAATCTGTTTATCCTTTTGACCCAGACAGCAGGAATACTGTCTGCTGAGGGCCAAGAGCTTGTCGTAAGGAGAAAGACATAGACATAAGGAGAAAGAAACATAATCTGAGGCTGTGAAAATATAAATCAGGAAATATAATTTTTGGCTGTGAAGTGGCAACATATCATTCCCCTGCATAATAATAAAATAGCTTTAAGCCTTTATAATCAATCTACTACACAAGATTTAAATATTGTGATAGGAAAAAATGTAAATGTTAACCTTGATAATACAAAAATGAAAATTACGTGGTCAGAAGATTGGAGATAGGACACTATAGAAGAGTTAGAAGGAAGAGTAAGAACATGAATATTCTCACTTAACATGGTGAGGACTCAAGAGACACTCTCTAAAGTTGATTGGACCAGGTCTGAGTTTTATAGGTATATAGAAAACACTGCAAAAATTAAAATAATCATTATCAAAAACTGGAAGAGAGGGAATATACGAGTGTTGTGTACGTAGCTTAGGCTTCCACTTACAGCAAGGAGTCAATTTAAAAAAGTATTAAATTGATTAATCAAAAAAAATCATTATTGGTCAAAGGGTGTAATGCTGCAGTTATGTAGGATGAAAAAGTCCAGAGATCTAATGTACAGCACTGTGACTCTAGTAATACTGTACTGTATACTGGAAATTTGCTACGGGAGTAGATTCAGGTGGCCTCACTACAAAAAAAAAGGTAACTATGAGAAGAGATGGATGTGTTAATTTCCTTAACTTTAGTAATCATTTCACTATATTTAAGAATATCAAAACATCATGTTGTATACCTTAAATATATACCATTTTTGTGAAAAAAGAAAGAAAGAAAATAGAAAGAAAAAAATGAGATCCAGTCTGGATGATAAAGGCTGGAGGATGCAGGGTGTGATAAGCCTTCCAGAATTTTTGCAATGTGTTTAAATTTTACAGCTATATAGACCTAAGAATTTTTTTTTAACTACCTATCAGTGGGAAATAAAAGTATCTATTACAATAGAAAGGAAGGAATCATTTACATTTACATTTATCATACAATCAAGAAAATAGAAACCACACCAGATATTTCAAACAGATGGAATACAATACAAGAACTTTGTTATAAAGATACTGGAAAAGGTCAAGACAGGGAAAAGTAAAAGTTGCTTTAAATACGTAAGAATTGCAAGCGAGTTACCAACAGGATTGAGAGAGAGAATAGAAATGATAAGGTCAGAGGAGCACTGGGGCAAAATGATGAGTTCAGCTGGGGATGTAATTAAATAATTGCAAGAGGCCATGAATAATGATCAATCGAGTGGTTAAAAAAAAACTGTGGCCAGTGCTGGCTGATCCCTTGATCCTTCAGTACACATGTGTAACTGTTTCCTGACATTGTCTTCTCAAAATGAACTGAAAGAGGGAAAGAAATGGAGTTCTGAAATGGAGATAGTTGGGAAAAGGTCAGTTTGAAGCAGTATAAGAAAAAACAGTGCACATGGAGCCTGATCCCATCTGGTCCCAGTGGCTCGAACATCCTTTTTGGCCCTGGGGCATGTGCAGTTGTAGCTGGTGATGAGTGTGTTTCTGTGGTTTGTGGTTTTATTTGCCTTTCCTTGCTTCTGTCCTGCCTTCTTCAGCAAATTGGAGGGGTAAGTTCTGTAGCTTCTACTTTCTCTAAAATTACAAACAACTCCTGGTAAAGTGCTCCACACTTAGACGGCATATAAACAAAGCCAGCTGCCTTGATGACAAAATGAACTAAAGGTGTCACTTGCCACAAAACATGGAAATGCCCTGGAGTGAAACCAGTCTCAGACTTTATCCACTGAGTTCAAGATGTTTGTTTGAATTGAGATATACAATCATTCCTCTCTGAACATTTTAAAAATAAATTTCATGGTTCACCGAAACAATGCTTGAGTTATAGTTAATATTTTTAAGCCTTAGCAAAGCTTTAAATTTACAAAGTAAACCATTTAGGTCCTGACTCAGAAATCACCTCCTCAGAGAGTACTAATCCGACCACCAAGCTAAAGCCACCTCCAGTCACTCTCTGCACATGACCCTGTTTAACCTTCTACTTAGCACTTATCTGTACCTGAAATTCTCTCACTCACTTATATGTTTACTAGTTTATTATTCATTTGTTTACTGGTTTATTGTCTGTCTCCACTCATTAGAAGTGGGCTGTACCAGGTCAGGAACACTATCGTATTCTCTGCTCTATTCCCAGCCTCTAGAACAGAGTTCTGATTAAATATTTGTTAAATCACAAATATGCATTGCATCTTTTCTTATCTGATACATAGAATAGTTCTGGTTCGAATTTTTCAAAATTAGAAAACATATGGACACTACAATTAAATAAAATCAGGATTCGGGACCCCTTCAACTTCAGGATAGTAAAACAAATAATGCCATTAGGATGAATGTGACACAGAATAGGGATGGGACTCTGCCCCCCAACTCAGTCCCTCACCCCTATTTTCAAAGAGTCCAGCACACCCAGATAAGCCATTTTCACAAACTAAGATAAGCAACTTTTTTTATTACTGAAACATAATTGATTGTACATATCTGTGGGGTACTGCATTGAATATCAATACCTGTGTGCAATATGTGATGTGCAAATCAGGATAATTAGTATATTCAACAATACACAAGGTAATTATTTTTTGTGGCCCTTTATCAATTTCTCACTCACCCCCATCCCCCTTTCTCACCTCTGGTAACCTCAGTCCTTCAATAAACAAATTATTTTAACCACAAACTTCCCCCAGGCTTGCACACAAAGCTTCAAGGTGGTGGTAATGAGCAACACTTGGACCCACTGAGCATGTGCAAGGACAAAAGGCCTAACTGGGCATACCCCATGCTGCAACCAGGAAGAACAGAATGGACTACCTCCAGAGGCACAGAATGATGATGCTGGCCTGCATCCCTTGCCCTATAAAGGACCCTGAACAGCTCCCCTCAGGGAGCTAGCTTCCCTATAACTATCTCCCTTATCCATAAGCTCTCTTCTCTTTAAATAAAGCATTGCTTGCTTTACTGCTGGGTGCATTGTTCATTTCTATGACTTTGAGACCCAAGAACCTGGTCTGGTAACAAATGCTTAAGTGAAATAGTTTTCTTAGAAGACACTTGTTAATAGCTTTAAAAGATAGTTTATTGGAAAATATGCAACTGGAAAATTAATGTGAAATAGATGCTTCTATCAGTTACTAGCATGCAGGACAGATTCCCCAAATATAGGGCACAGGTACAACATGCAGGAGAACACTTGACCTTTTCTCAGGACTGGTTACATAATTTGTGGCACCCACACAAAATTAAAAGGCAGAGTCCTTTGTTCAAAAGGAATTAAGATTTTCAAGAAGGAGACAACAGAGCACTAAAACAGTGCAGGGGCCTTCTGATTGTGGTGCCTGTGAGACTATGCGGTCACACACCATGAAGCCAGCCCTGCTCCTGCTCTTTCTTCATTCACAAGAGTAAAATGGGCCAAGGAAGGCGGTATGTACACTAGCCAGAAAGGCAACTTGCAGTGATTGTGTGTTACTGGAAGACCAGAGGTTCCTTAGCTCATCAGTGACTCAGCATGTGTGTGTGTGTGTGTGCGCGCGCGTGCACGCGCGCATGCGCACACTCCTGCAAGTGGATACTTCCATTCCATTACCTAGCAGCATGAAATGGTCACCAAGAAATGAAAAACAAGACACAAAATCTTGACAGGAAGGGGAAAGTCCAGAGAAGAAGGTATGACCTGGCCAAAGAGGGACAGAGGAGGGGAATTTGGGAAAAATCATGAAAACTAAAGCAACTTCCAATAGCAAGCAGATGTGTCACAGGAAGAGGGGAAGTTGGCCCAAACTGGATAAATTTGGGTGACTTTCTAATTTGATCTAAAGCCAGTCTTGTTCCAAGATCACAGGATAGAACCAGACAGGTGAGCTTTTCAAGACCCTACATACACCAATTATAAGACCCATCTCTGACCAAGGCAGCTTCAAACTTCTAGAACCTCTACTGGGAGCAGGAAGAGATTCCAGGGCCCCCTGGAATCTTGATTATTCCTGCACGGGAAGCCCACATTTAGATTTGTTTGGTATTTTGAGGTAGCACAGATTAAAATCAATCCAACCCAGTGAGCCCCTGAAATATTTGGGCCAGGTAAGATTAGAATCTTTGTAAGCATATGAATGAATGATAGCTAATTCAGTAGGATATATTTACAACTAGTTACAAACAAGCATAACCAGGATGTTAAATAATCCCTTATCAACCTCCCAGTATTTAACAAAGTACTACATGGTTCCATGCTTAAATCTATTCTAGTCAATATTTTAGGTTAATGATTTAGATGAAAATATAAAAAGAACATTTATGAGATCTACAGATGACCTAAAAAGGAGCAGAATAATTAATATGATAGAATATAAAATCAAAATTCAAATGTATCACAACTAGTGAAATGCTACGCTAAAACTAACAGGATTACATTTAACTGAGTCATTGTGAAGACTTTTTCAGGTCCCCAACAGTAAGTTGCAAAATGGTAGAATATCAACAGCAGTTCAATTTGAATATCTAGAAATTGTAATTAGTCAGAAGCTTACTCTAATGCAGTAATATGGCTCACCTACTTAAAAAAAAAAAGAGGGGAGGTGGTTAGACTACAATAATAAATAAACTCACAGAAGCCCAAATCACAGGAAATATTAATCTCACTTTATCTTCATTGATTGTACCCCAGGCAGGCTGCAGTACTGATCTGGTCCAGTGGTATGGTTTTAGATGGTAACTGTATGTTTTTAAATAGTATGATTTTAAAGATGTCTGCTTCTCTTGCTTATAATTGAATACCTGAAACTGGTAATTTATAAAGAAATAGAACTTATTTCTTACAGTTTTGGAGGCTTGGAAATCTAAAGTCCAGGGAACACATTTAGTAAGGGCCTTGATGGTGGATGGTGTCTCTTTACAACAATACAGTATGTCACATGGCAGATGGCTTGAGTGAGAGAGAGCTAACTCTTCACTTGCTTTCCTTTTGAAGTCATCAGAACCATGTCCATGACTCCATGAATGGATCAACCCATTCACCAAGGTAGTCCTCACAATCTAATCAACTTCCAAAAGCCTCACCTTTCAATTACTATAATAGGACTCAGTGGGGATTAAGTTTCTATGAGTTTGGGGGTACATTCAATCCACAGCAGCAACACAACACATACACAGGTAAACACACTTCCTTCAGCTCCAAGGATTGTAGTGCCCAGCCAGGGCTAGGACTCAGCAGCACCTAAACCATTCATTTTTCCCACTAAAGGATGGCTCCTCCAAGCCATTATTTGGCATTGTCTTATTTGGAATAGGATGTGCTCAGGAACATAATTTGTATTCATAGATTTTTTTCCAACAATTTGACTAATACAGAAAAGAGTGGTTTTAGAGAATCCAAATAGAATTTTTTAGGATGCTATAATTTCATATGAGTATTTGTGGAGCTCATACTATGTGCTTATCACCATGCTGGGTACTGGAACTACTAAACAACACAGCCTCTTCCCTCATGTCGCTCATAGTCCAGTGGAGTAGACAAAGATGTCCAGAACTGAACTCTTTTTATCCAGCACGATATATAACTGTTACAATTAGGAAGTACAAAAACTTTTATAATTAGAAAGTACACAAGTCTACCTTTTACCATTAAGTCCAAGATAGCCAAGGAAGCCTTCCAAGAGGAAAAGATATTCTACTTACATTTATATCATACTCTGATTGCTTCTTATATTATGTCAGCAAATGGATTAGCATTTAAATTCTGGAGCGACAGCATGAAAAGCAAACACAATCTGCCCAGGCAGACTTCCAATTTAGCCAGCGCACTAACTAAAATGTGACACAGAGAGGAGAACCATACATATGATTGAGAGAATCTTTTAAAATAAACTAAATCTCACATAATAAATATATGAAATAAGAGCTAAACCTCAGCATGCACCTCTCGAATATGAAGACCTCAACAGTGGATGTCGACATGGTGCATTCCAGGAAAAGACTTAAATGTGAGGGTACTGCCTCCTTCTTCATTTTTATTCTTTCTCCTTCAAGGACAGAGTGGTGTGGCCCCCAGGCACTGTCTCCACCAGAATAAACTCCTACCAAACTGGTGGCTTTGGTCAGTTATTGTTTTGCTCCTTTTCAGCTTCTAAAGCAATACTTTTCATCTTTTAAATAGCTTTTGTCTCGCTGGAATTTTTTCAGTGCTGTTAAAGCGATTCCTATTATATTTCAATAGGAATATTATTATAGTTATCATAATTATATTATAATATAGATGCACAATGTGTGCAGCTGGTTCTCTCTGTCATGCTTAAGGAACTGCGAGGTACCATTTTTATTGCTTGAAAGTATCATTGGAAGGCACCAGTCACTGCTGATTGGGGAGGGGTTTGCATTTCAGAGACTTTTTTCTTGTGAAGGGCCTGAGGTGTGCAGATTAGAGAGGCTGTACGTGCAGAATGACCAGATATCTCCCTCATATTCAAGTCTGGGGTGCCTCCAGCCTGGGCAAGAGAGGGGTCATCACTCTCAGATTCTCTCCCGTCACTTAGCCTTCCACTTTTCCTGTAAAACTTCCCTCTGGCTCTGCTTTGAAATTGATGGTTCCTTCTGTTCAGTTTCCACTGCCTCCAGCTGTTAGCACCCTTATTTCATTCAGCCTTATATTACTGCTAAGTGTTTGCACATCTGTCTCCCTCACTTCTTGGGAGTAAGAATCGATCTAAATCATCATGTGATTTTTTCTCTGTTAGCATGAAACACAGTACTTTACAATTAGTAAATCTTTGGAGGCTGGAGTCTATGAACTTTCATCTTTGCATAAAAGGGACAGTCCGATCAATCTATTTTCAGTAACACGTAGACTAACCGTCTACTAAACTTGGCCCTTAAACATGCAGTGCTGTGCAATTAGTTCTTGTATATGTGCTATCAGTCTCACAAGATCACAAGGTCACAAAGAGCACAGCCTATGCCTAACCTTTCTCTGTCAGCCTATGCCTAACCTTTGTCTGTTAAGAGTTATTCCTTTGATTAAGGTTCTAGATCTTCAAAGATCTCTGTTGAGTGCAATATGGTATGCAAGTTAATGCTAGCAGATTTATTATATTTCTTCCTCTTTGTAACATATGGAAAAAATAAGGTCTCATGACTTTATTTCACCTTCCAATGAGGTTGGTGGCAAGTTATAAAAGGGAACACAACATCTGTTTGGCCCTACATCCTAATCTAACCCCACAGAGGGCTCATGTTACCTCCCTGCTAAATTTAACCAAGGAAACAGGTTCTTCTTTCAGGGGTGTAGAACGCAGAGAGAACCACTGGGCACCTCTCCCCCAATACAAGAGCAAACATATGTGTGTGCCCCACACACATATGCACACAAAAAAATACGGGTAAGATCTCGTGTGAATGAACATTAAGGCCAATCTCATTCGATGGAACCAAAATTGAAACCAGAGAACAGCAATAGATAGAAGGTAGAGGTGTCCCACAGGAAAGAACAAAAGTGAGGCACTGTCAAAATGGCAGCCTGAAGCCTAGGAGAATGTGTGGAGGAAGAGAAGGAAGGACTTGGTTACAATCAGCCACCCTATCTTGTGCTGCTCAACACGCACGCACACACACACCCCGATTCCATGGAATGATCTTTAGCACCATCCCCCCCTCCACCCCACCCCGCCCCCACCTCAGGCCTGGACCCATCACTTAGCCCTGATTATCTGGCCTCAGGGCAGACGAGAGGGTCCAGACTCTGTGGCCCCTCCTGGTTATCCATCTCCTACCCTACCCTGGATAAAAACAATCCTTCTCGAATCATATTTGGAAATGGGTAAGTGTAGAGAAGAAAGGCACACAAAGATGAAAAACAAAATAAATTCCCTCCAGGGGTCAAAGTCTTGCTCTTCCCATCTCTTACTAAATTTCCCTCTCCTCAAGGCAGTGGCCCCTCTATGTCGTTAACTGTCCACACACACACACACACACACACCCCACTTTGTTCCACCCATAGCCATCTTGGCCAACATTCTTTCTCTGCTCTCCCAGTGAAACAAGGAAGAACATTTTGATTCTCCCTCCCCGCTCCTAAAAAATCGTGTTTTTAACGAGACAGACATAATCCAAAAAAAGCGCTTTGTTTTACACGCTTGAACTGACTGCTTGAGTGTTTTATGATTCATCAAGAGAATCATTAGACTCACTAGACTGCCTTCGGCACTGCTTTTTGAGTCTCTGCTCTTCAAAATAACTGCTATGAAGACATGAATTGTTTTAGTGGCTCCAATCACTTTGACAGTCCAGACTGACTTGGAATACATTCTGGAAGCTTTAGCTTGATGAAAACTGCCTTCATGTTTGCCTTTCATTTCGTTCTTTCCCTAAGCTCTCTGGTGTGCAGACATAATGTGATCCGGGAAGACTATTTTGCATTTTGGGTGCAGTCTTATCTCCCAGCCTGTGGCTTCACAGTGGATCCCCTGGGAGTTCACCCTGGAGGCTTGGGGAGTCCAGGCGGCTGACCAGGACACACTTAGTGGGCAGTTAGAGTGCCCCAGGTGTAGCCTCATGGCAGAACCAGAGAAGAGTATTTTAGGGCTGACAAAGGCATCCTGGGCCTTAGCTAGAAGAGTCCCTCCTAGCTTGAGTGGAGACAAGACCTTCCTACAAGATGAATGCTTTGATCACAAAGAACTTAGAAGGCCACAGGAGTTTCTTTTCCCCTCATCATCTCCCACTAGTTGGGAGTGAATAACATGTAAAGTATAACTTGATGTTATTGGGGAAAAGCAAATTTCTGTAAATAAAATCATGTTCACCCTGAATTTTCATTAAGTTACACCCCCATAAAATAAACATTTGTGCATAAGACATATAACTAGATTAAAGAATATGACAGTATTTGAAATCATATATGTAAAGAAATGATACATTTGTGACAAAAAATAGTTATCAAAGGAGTTCCTTCATTCATATTACCTCTTCAAATTTTAAGTGTCAAACTATTCTTATTTGATGATGGTTAGCAGAGGCTGGGGGGTCTGCGAGAGGACACAGGGATTTGTTAGTCAAAGGGTACAAAGTTTCAGTTAGACAGGAGGAGTAAGTTTTGAGATCTGTTGCACGGCAGGAGGACTATAGTCAGAAAAATTGTGTTCCATATCTCAGAGTAAGTAAGAGTTAATTTCAAATGTCTCAGCACAAGAAATAATAAATAAGTGAGGTCATGGTTATGTTAATTAGCTTGATTTAATCATTTCACATTGTATACATATATCAAAACATCACAATGTACCTTACAACTATGACTTGTCAATTAAAAATATATCTTTTTAAATCATTCTTATTAGGTAAGGTTCATAGAAAGGGAGATAAATGTTGTTTAATAATCTTTGACTGTTGGTCTTTATCTCATCCTACCACAAACAGTTCTATTTAAAGCTCTAATCACAGCTATAGCTGTTTCTTCTGGGGAATGTTTGATGTATATGATAGGTAGATCCAAACTGTGTATTAAATAGCTCAAGTTAGGGTTCTTATAGCTCTACATGTGTTTATTTAGTAGCTTTTGTAAATTTTTCATGGAGAAATTTGTATCATTACACACAAATTAAAAGTTCCTTGTCTTATTATGACTAAGAATGATAACGATAAAGATTTTCCCAGAGGAAGATTCTTTTGGTGCAAGATCTATCAGCCTGTCCTTATTTTGTAATATGATCACCAGCTGGAGATAATTTTTTTGGTCATTTTGATTTAAAATATTAGGTGGAAAACACTAATTTCTGAAGTATTTTTACTTAGATTTCTTAGAATTCTCTTTTGCAACTAATGTTCATAACCAAGTCTCTCCCCCTCCTCCCCAATAAATAAATAAAAACTTAAAAAATTTAATAAGAAACAAATTGCTGAAAGAACTGCTAGGAAGCTTTCATTGTTTCAAACCCTAGTTATAACTAAAAGGTTAACCTAAACTCCCAAGCCATGAGCTGATGGGAAAATAAAGGTGTTGAAAGGCATTTGTTTTATTTACTGCCATTTTGAATGTTTAAAACCTGAGTACTAAATGGGGGATTCAGTGCCCATCTGCCAGTCAGGACCAGCCCACCCATTAATCAGGGAAGCTGTGGCATTGAACACTATTACCTCGCTGAGAAAGAAACCCCTTTGAAGGCATTGAAGACTCGGCAAGCAGAGGGTCTTCCCTGAAGCGTGGGCTGCAAACACATCTGGGAACCAAACAACTGCACCAGTCTGTGGATGTGCAGAATGACCATCTTCCTTACAAAAAGGAATCTCTAATCTCATTACTTCTCCTCCACCAGTACGCATCCTCCTTCCCCCAATAAAATGCCTACTAAGTTTTTTCTGCTAAAACTGGAGGGTGAGAGTGGGAGTCGTCAGACTGATAAACTATCAGGCTTAAATTCCATTTTCAGAGAAAATCTTCTTATTGCTTTCCTCTAGGGGGACCCTTATCTAGATTTTTAGGAATTCACTTCTATTAAAATATGATTGAAGCAAGATAAATCTACGGCAGGCAGCATAGTTTTCTATCACCACAAAGTTAATGGTGAAAAAATATCTGGCCATGTTGTAAATCCATTAAAATAAATTAAGGGTTCCACTGACATACTCAAAATAAAAATGTGCCTGTCATAAATGTAATTAAATAATTCAGTGGAAAAATTGAACGTTAAAACAATTACCCACATGGTTTAAAGCATTATGAAAATATTATGGAAAAGAAAAATGAGAGCTGTTATTAAAAGAACATGGGGATTTTCATGTCTTTAGCTTTTTTTCTCATTCCCCCATAATGAAAGGAAAGAGAAAAAATATTTATGAAGTGCGTTATATGTGACAATAAGTGCTTTCATATCTATAATCC
The DNA here is from genome assembly GCF_000696425.1 of Galeopterus variegatus. Taxonomy (NCBI): domain Eukaryota; kingdom Metazoa; phylum Chordata; class Mammalia; order Dermoptera; family Cynocephalidae; genus Galeopterus; species Galeopterus variegatus. Next base: position 131,033 of record NW_007729386.1, on the reverse strand, counting down.
CATTTGATTATCATAACAACCTTGCAAGTCCACATTACAGGTAAGGTAATAGTAACCGAAGCTTGGAGATGTCGGGTAACTTGCCCAAGACCACATAGCCAGTCAGTGACTGAGTCAGCATTCCAGTTAAGGTGTGTCCCACTCCACAACACCATGCTCTCTCATCTAGACCACTCAGACTCTCTCCTCGACACTCCGCTCCACTCCGCTTCTCTGTTGAAGCCCCAAAGGCAGCCTGAACCATTCCTATGCTGCCCTCCCCTGCCCCATTCTACAGAAGTCAAGGAAAATAGATTCCTCTTCCCAGCCCCATGACTGTATCCTTGACTTCAATTTAATGTTTAATCTACTTGTGCAAAGGAATAGTAATGTAAAAAAATAATAATTAAAATAAAATAGGAGGCAAGTAATGCAATTGGGAGCTCTCTCTCAGAGCCTACAGAAATCTACCTATTAATAAATGTCCCTAGTGTGAGAAGGTACTGGGAGGGCAGCCAACAGTAGTAAGTGGGAGTGGTGTGGCCAAATGCAAAAGAAAGAAGGCAGGCTGCTAAAAAAAAGACTGGCCATATGTAGTCAATTATAAATGCTCTGGCTGAAAATATGATGTCTGCAGTCCAGGGCCTCTTAAGGGAGCACACCTCAGACACACTGTAAGAACCACTGGGTGGGACTCAGTGAATGCCCAAAAAGGGCAACCAGACCATTCTAAGGTGTGGATCTTCTTCCAGATTGATGCGGCTGTAAACAATGGATCCAGAGATGGACGACCTGGTGTTAGCAAAGATGATGATATTATTTCAGGGCTATCTCCCAAACCCAGCTCACCTTTAGCCTGTAAAAAAGCTGACACCTTGACCTGATCCAAACCTTGGAGATTTCTAACAATGTACCACAAGTTTTCATTAATCTGAGGTTACAGCCATCAAAGAACACAGACTTGAAAGTAAAGAGAATTCCTGTGCTTTGAGTAATAAAGACCACCTCATGCAAGAACGTGCACCATAAGCACCCCTCACCCAAGAATGTTTCCTGCAAAGTAGTAGAAGCAGAAAACTATCCGATGTGGCTTGAAAGTCCCTTTCCCACAAGCTACTTCCTCCATTATCCTGAAACAGTCTGAAATTCCTATATCATGCTCCCCTTTGGAATAAGACCCTCAAATGTCCTTGCTAAGATATAAACATTATCTTGGAGAATTAAAACAAGGAGTAAATACCATCTATGAACACCACAAGGTCAAAAAGTCTTACTAGAATGATTCCTGTTTGGTAAGTAAGCAGGGAAGAGATCCTGAATTCCCAGGATTCAGAGTAAGAGACCACCACTGTCCCAATAACAAACTAGTGCTGCTGCAGCCCTGGGTCCTTATACTAGCATGGCTCACCTGAGAAGACAGAAAACAGGTAAAGCCCAGTGCAATAGCAGATACCACCTCAATACAACTCTACAACCAGGTACCAGAGTTTCCACCACCTACCAGTACATCTCATAGTTCTAACTAGTAAACTCCAGGTATGGGTTTCCTCCTTTTCTGTCTTTCTCTTCCAGGTTTGCTGTTGAGTCTCAATAACAGGGGAGGTGGGGTTGGAAACGGTTCTACCAGCACTAGCCTAGAAAGGTGGAGGGGGGCCTTACTCAGCTCTTCTTGTTTTCCCCTTACAGTCCTCCCCATGCATGACAAGGACCTCCCTGTCAGATGCCCCCTACACTCTGGCCCCTAAGACTACAAAGTTTTCAGGAAATTAAATATGACTTCTCAGAGTCTGCAGACCCTAGCTATACTGTGTATCCAATACAGCACAGGATTTGTTTTGACATATAGACAACTTTTCAGTAATATTTCTGTTAAGTGAGCCTTTACCATATCGGTGTTTCTGCATGCTTTCACTACTTTTTGACACACATATGAAGATGCTCCCAAACTGTTACTTGCCTTTGAGATTAGGATATCCACATGCTGTGCATGCTCCTGCTCCATCACAGAAACCAATTCATCCCAGCTCTCACCTCCAAGTGGTTGCTGACCTCTTTATCTTTTCTTTCTATATTTCAGAGTAGTATAACTAGGTAAACTACTTCAGACTCTTGAAAATTAGGCAGTGTAAACTCCATGAGGTTTAGAGACCATATTTCTCTACAAGTAAAACGTGTGGCAGAGTGAAAAGCACACTGTGGAAGGGAGCCAGGGGACCTGGGTCCTGCCCACCCCTGTTGGCAGAGCCTCAGGGGGCTGTGCAAAACATCCAACCCCTCAGGGCCTGTGTCATATCTGTATCATGAGGGGCTCTGAGAGGGGAGCTCTCTAAGGACCATTCCAGACTCATGGTTCTATATTTGGAAGGACGTATTAAAGGGCATTTTGTTGTCTTTCTACTTCCTCTCTTCAGAAATCTTTTTTATCTAACGTATGTGTCTAAAACGAGTAGCAGAGACAAGAGGTGATGACACATCTCATATCAGGAAATACTGTGAAAAAGAGCTGAGCAGACATCGGGAGCACCAAGAAATAGGGAGCCAACTTCTGACTTCAGATTTTCACTTCACGCACAGATCTAACTGAACACAAGAAAAGGTACTAACTGTTGGAACCTACAATTAGCTCTTTTTCTCCCCTCTTGGTAATTGTCGCCCTTCGTACAAGTTGATTGTGGATATGCTGCCACATGTGAGCGTGGCTGATTGACCTGTCAATGGGTGAGCTTGGGTAGCTTTGCCCACACTGGGGAAAATGTTGAAAACACTGAACTGCGAGGGCAGGGTCTCAGCGCATCAGGATGGACACACAATCAACAGCACAGTCATGGGCTGGAAGACCACACAGCTCAGCCCCACCCTGCCCCATCTCATATTCCTCTTCTGGCTCCTCTCAGAGGAAAGAGAACACAGATACTGTTGGGTGGTGCTGGGCCTGTAGATCTGGCCCTAGTGACCCCAGCACTTTCTGGTGACAGAATCTACTTGCCGAAAGTGCTGTGATCCACAAGACTGACAACTTGAATAAGGAGACTGAAGATTTTCTTTTAAATATGGCTTGCATCTATCTATCTACAGGTATCTATTTTAATAATTTTATAAGCACCCACAAAACAAAAGCTAGATTCTTAATAATAACCTCTGTCTAATGCTTCCTCCTGGCTCCACCCACATGAAATAACTATCATTCTAAATCCCACGTTCAGCACTCCCTTACTTTCATTTTGAATAGTTTTATTGCATTTATATCCATTCACAGAAATTATATTTTCATTTTGGTTGTTTTTGATACTACAAAAGTATGTCATGTTGTTTATGCCCTTTTGGAAATTCTTTTCAGCTTAATGTTATATTGCTAAGATTCACCCATTTTGTTGCACATGATTATTTTTAAAGTAACATCCATTTTATGATAAAAAAAAATAATAACTCATGATCATTAGAGAAATTTTTTTAAATACAGAAAAATTCAGGGAAGAAAATAAAACTCACCAGGATCCTGCATTTCTTTTGGTCTTTGTCTTTGCAATGCACACATTATTTTTTCCTCACAAAATTAGAGTCATATTGCATAAACAATAAATAAACAAGTCAGTAGGTAGTTACAAATTTTGATAAGTACAATAAAGGAAATAAAGAGAGTACAGTTTCTTTTCTGTATAATAATAATGGAGTGGAAACCACTGAATTATATACCGTAAATGGGTAAATTTTATAGTATGTGAATTCCATCTAAATAAAGCTGGTTTTTTTGTTTTTGTTTTTGTTTTTTTGCTTTTTTGCTTTTTTTTTTTTTTCGTGTCCGGCAACGGATCGCAACCCTCAGTGTCGCACCTGTACCGGACCGGGGACTGGCAACGGGATTGCAACCCTCGGTGTTGCTCCCACACCTCGCTCAGCCAGTGAGCGGGAACCGGTCTGTATGTGGGATCCGAACCCTCGGCGGGAGCGCCGCCGCACTCCCAAGCGGCGCACTGTAGCAGTGCGCCACCGGGCCGGCCCTAAAGCTGGTTTTTAAAAAGAATAATAGGATGGGAAGACAGAGGACCAACTTAAGGTAGACAGGGAAGAGCTCTAGCATACATTTACAGAAAAAGAGATTGGAAGAGAATTTGGCAAGTCAATTAATATCAGAAATATATTTGATTTGTTGGTATGCATATTCTTCAAAGACTCTAACTATTCTCATTAGCAATGTGTTATGTTACATTATTTATTATTGACATTATTTTTAAAACTGTTGTCTCTAAGTATTTTAATAATTGCCACAGTAAAACTCTAGTTAACTAGCTGTCAACATTTCATAAATAAGCCATATTTGTAACCTGAGAACATAAAATAATAAACCTATCTGGATTTTTTTCTCAGGTTTATGTTCAAAAATCTATTCAGATGAATCTGTTTAGAATTACTTAAAGTTTGAGAAAATTCTTACTACATTCTTGTCAATTGAGAGGTTAATAGACGTCTTATAATGACAGTGAAAACACTTTCACTGCTACAATTAAGTATATTCAAAAATCTTGAAGGACTTATATAAAATACTTACCACAGCATCTCTGTTACCCAGATAATTCCATAATCATTTTACAGGTGAGGACTCTAGGCCCTGGGAGGTGGGCATTTTGTCAAAGTGAATCATTTGCTGCTAGGATGTCAATCTGTTATTACTGGTTCATGGGCGTCCACAGTGTACAAAGTGGAGATTTAGCCAATATTGAGTTAAGTTTGTCAATGCAGACAGCCCGGTTGGATAATTCAACTTGATTGCCACCTGAAATCTGACCAATATACACATGGTTCGCAGAAAAATTACAGTGGTGTAGACAAATATAATCATATTAGTCAGGACTCCTTCAATTGCAGGTAAACCAGCTTTTTCAAAAGAAGAATTTATTGGAATCTCATCATTAAAAAGTCCAGGGGCATTCCTGGTTTGAGACATTCCTGAGTTACAGATGATATCATCAGGAACCTACCTCTTTTCCTCTGTCCTTTGGTTCTGCTTCCTCTGTATTGACTTCTTTCTCAGACTGTCTCTCCCCAGAAGTAGCAACGATGATCACTGCCAGCTTTAAACTATACTGCCCTGACAGCTAAGGAGCCCAGTGAAAAGACCAGACCACACCTCATCCCAGACAGCCCCAGCAAGAGCTCCGGGGCAGGCACAGACCAACCAGCTGAGTCAGGTGTCTGCTGCTGAGCCATCACTGCAGTCAGTGGCACAAAGCACCTTGCTGGTCCAGGCTTGGGTCATGTGCCTACCTCTGGATCCAGAGGTTGTGGTCAGCCTCATCAGAACCTCAATCCTGAGAACTGGGAAAAAAATGGTACCATGGAGATGTCAGGCAGACAAAAAAGCTTGCTTGGCACAAAGCACCTTGCTGGTCCAGGCTTGGGTCATGTGCCTACCTCTGGATCCAGAGGTTGCAGTCAGCCTCATCAGAACCTCAATCCTGAGAACTGGGAAAAAAATGGTACCATGGAGATGTCAGGCAGACAAAAAAGCTTGCTTACCACCATGACTATATCCCATGGTTCACTACTCTGGTGATAAAGACTGTAGCCTTAGGCTTTGGAAATTTATCCAGTCTCATGTCTCAACTACATGGTCAATGCTGTTAACCTGTGATTAAAATAATTAATCTCGAATTATAGCCAGATGGCAAGTTTAGGGAAAGCCTGCCTGCAGGGACCACCTGGGCCCTGGATTTAAATGAGAAATGCCTAGGATGCATCTGAGTGCTGGAGTCTTGACTCCTAGGTTAGCATATGTGTCAGCATATGTACACGCTGGCATTCGTCACTGGTGTATCAGCACAGCTCCATGACAGCTTCCTGACTTGGGATGCAAAGCTGTGAAATTCAACCAAACAGACTAACATCTTGGAAAGATTTATATTCTTTTGATGTACATGTGAAAACATTAAGAAGAAACCTCTCTGGATATCTTTTTGGCAACTTCATGTCATACAGAGGACCAAGATTTCTGCAGGCTGGAAGTACTGGAGTTGATCACCGTAATTTTTTTTTACAGCTCTCTCTACATGTTATGCCTGTATTATTTGTTTTCTAAATACTATATTATATCACCAGCCATCCAAAGTAAAAATGTTCCCCTCAATGAGTATATTTCTTTAAAAATATAATTTAGAAAATAACTGTATTTATAGTTGTTTATGAGTATAACTGAGCATATAACTCAGTACTGAGTGTGAGGCCCCTATCATAGCAAGGCATCTTTTGAAACAAATGTTCTAGAAAATCAGACTATCTCCAACCAGGTTCCTACTAGTGAGCCCCAAAATATGCAATATCTGTGCAATGCCCCATAACAAGGATTTTCATGCTCACGTAAGGGAAAATATACTTCTACTAATGAATCGACACTATGGCCAATTTGAGCAGCCCATCTGTGACCCCTCTAGTGAGAGAGAAAGCTATGATGAGAGAAAGGGATTCCAGTTCGAGCCTGAGTTGTGTCTATGGCTAGAATTCAGACTTGCAGGGCAATATTGGTTTGAGGAGCTGATATTGGTTTGAGGGACTGATATTGATATTGGTTTGAGGGACTGAAATGAAAAACCAGTTGAAAATAATTCATCTTAAGGTGCAAACACGTGCATGAGTTTGGCTCAACATCAATACCCCATGCTAGAGGGCACAGCATAGTGCTGGCCTAGCAAAAAAGGGGAGTATAAATAAAATCTCTGGAAAAGGCTTTTTGTTAAAAATGGTGGACTGGACTCACACTTCACATTCTTTTCCATTCCCAAACTCTGCCTAAGTAACAACACAGAAATTTTCTTAAAGGTGTAAGCCCATAAGGATAAATGTGAAGATGGGAGAGGTGACAATAGCAAAAAATAAATAAAATTGGAAGCTAGAAAGCTGCTGAAAAAGTGCTAACTGACATCGCAAAACAAAGAAAGCTGAATCCTTATCTGGCATCTGGAGAAAGCCCAGGAGCAACCCAATTTATACTTCAGAACCTGCAAAAATCTCAGGTATCTCTGGAAATAGGGAAGAACAGTAGGCTAAAATACATTTGTTTAGAAGTCTTCAGATTTCTACCCTACCCCCTAGATGAGAAAGGTTTATTCTCTAGAAAGGGCAAAATAGAAGGTCTCTAGATTGCAAGACAGCAGCATCATTGAGGCTGGTGTACCATATTGAAAACAAGGAGATGAAGCTAAATACAAGATGTTGAGACTCCCAGGCTTCTTCTCTCACTCAGCTCCCATAACACTGTCAGGCTTATACCCTCTGGCAGTAGGTTGGAAGAGTCTTCTCTAGGGAATCCAACCAGCCCAAGAGGAAAAAAAAAAAAAACTAAAGTGTCAATATCAGAAATCTATCCAACAAGATAGTCTCATAAGCTCACCCTCAAGTGTACCATGCACACACACAGTAGGGCTTCCAATCTGATTTCTATGTCCCGTGTTTGCATATGAGCAGTCAATTGAGGATACAACATTTGAGGAAAACATCTATCATGAAAGACAGATACCAAATGAACAAAAAGAAAAAAGCATCTTGGAGGACACAGCCCATGCTTCTAAATAAAGCTTCTAAAAAAATCTATCAGTAATTACCTCAGAGAGATAAGGGAGAATACTGCACTTATGGGAAGGAAAAATGAAGAACCAGGCAGAAATAGAGAAAACAAAAGAAAATTGGAGAATCACTCTAAAACATCCATTACACATACACTCAAGAGAAATGAAGAAGAGAAAAATGAGGGGAAGAAATCATTAGCAAAATAATTCAAGAATATCTTCTAGAAATGAAGAACATGCATTTCCTGATTGGAAGGGTCCACTGAGTGTCCAGCAAAATGGATGAAAGCACACCACAGTAAAGCACATAACTGTGAGAATTTAGAACAGCAAGGACAAAGAGAAGATCCTGAAAATGTATAGAGTGAAAAAAAAGTTTCCTCAAAAAGGAATGAGTCAAAAGGACACCAAACTTTTCAACAGAGAAACTGGAGACAGGAAGTCAGTGGAGAACTGACTTCACAATTGAGAGAAAATAATTTTAATCTTGAATTTCATACTTTGAGATGCTTAAGTAAAAATATCTGGAAAAAAATTTCCCCCATGCATTCTTTCTCAGAAAGCTACCAGAGGATGTGCTCAATCAAAATGAGGGAATAAACCAAAAAAGAGAAAAACATGAGCCCTAGAAAACAAGTTACCCAAACTGGCAGAGATTAATAGGAATCTTTAAAACAATGGTGATTGAAGATTTCCAAGAAGTCAACTAGGCAATAGACCCTGTTCAGACCAGGGCAGGTCTTAGGTTCTAGAAGAGACTTTTTCAAGAAAATGTAATTGAAAGAATATTTAATGTTTCTAAGCATAAAGAGAGAAGATTTACAAAACTAGAGTATTCTTAGAAGATAATTTAGTTATCGGTACATAGAAAAGCAAACAAATAAATTAAACAAGACAAGAGAATTAACTATAGTGAAAACAGAGTAATTCCAGAAAAGAAATATATTCCTTGCATGCTATGTGGCTCTCCTGTGAACAACATTTGCATGGACTATTGATATAGAAAAGTATTCTGGAATGTAAACTCCATACAGGCATGGATCTTTGTCCTTTTGTTCACTGATATATCCCAAGTGCTTAGAACAGGGTATGATCCATAGTTAGTACTCAGTATTTTAGGTGAATAAATGAATGATTTATCATGTCCAAGGGAAACCTATACAACCATGTTTATTGCAGTTCTATTTACAATAGCCAAGAGTTGGAACCTAACCTAACTAATCATCAGATGACTGGATAAGGAAAATGTGGTATATATTCACCATGGAAAACTACTCTGCCGTGAAAAAAGAATGAAATACTGCCATTCATAGAGACATGGATGAACTTAGGGAAAATTATGTTAAGTGAAATAAGCCAGGCACAGAAAAAGAAATACCACACATCCTTACTCATAAGTGGCAGCTAAAAAAATTAACAAATTTTAAAAAGATATAACAATCACAATAGTACATTAAACTTTCAAAAGGAGAGAATAGGGGCCGGCCCGGTGGCGCACTGGATAGTGCGCCGCTTGGGAAGCGCGGAGGCGCTCCCGCCCGAGGGTTCGGATCCCACATACAGACCGGTTCCCGCTCACTGGCTGAGCGAGGCACGGGAGCAACGCCGAGGGTTGCGATCCCGTTGCCGGTCCCCGGTCCGGTACAGGGGCAACACTGAGGGTTGCGATCCATTGCCGGACACGGAAAAAGACAAAAGACAAAAAAAAAAAAAAAAAAAAAAAAAAAAAAAAAAGGAGAGAATAGAACTGAGGTCACCTGAGGTGGGAAATGAGGGGGGGGAGGAGAGTAAGGGAGGAATTGATAAAGGACCATGAAAAATGATTATATTGTATAATGTTGAATATGCTAATTATCCTGATTTGAGCATCACATATTACACACAGGTATTGATATTCAACTCTGTACCCCACAGATATGTACAATCAACTATGTTTCTATTTTTTAAAAAAGAAAAAAATTATGCAGTAAAGGAGTAAATAAATAAATGATCTAACTATATTATGAGGATGGGGTATGAGAAGCGTATGTCTGCAGAGTTAGGGCGGAAAAGGTAAAAAGAGCTAAATCTTTCTATCATTTAGGGTCCACTTAGGAGGCAGAAATCTTACCAGCTATTTGAATAGAGATCATTTCACATAAAAAATTTAACTAGGCACGAAGCTGAGTTTATAAAACTGGGGTAAAAAGAGAACTCTTAGGTATCAAGGAAGTGGTCTGAGTGAACAAAGGAAGTGTTTGAGGGAACTGTGTGGAGCTGAAACTCAGACTTCTGAAGAGGGAACATTGACCATTTGGTGCTGGTGTCTCCAAGCTTAAAGGAGGGACCCCATGTGGGTGAAACCCAGACCTTTAAGGAGGGCACTGCTCAACTAGTTCTGATGTCTCGTGGTGATGCAGTGAGTACTGGGAAAACTGCAAGCCCGATTCAGTTTTTGCAGCAGCAAGGAACTGCCACCACCACAATAAAGAAGGCTTGCAGGGATTATGCTCACAAGAACAGGAGAAGCTCATAGAAGGAAGCAAGTTCCTTCTTTCCTCCAGCCTTGAGGCTCCCTCCAATGCCCCCTACAGGCAAAACCTGACATAGACACAGCAGGCAAAGCAGAAACATACAGTGGTCCCTTCCACCCCACCCCTCCATCTGTGGTTTCACTTTCCATGGTTTCAGTTACCGAAAATATTAAATGGAAAGTTCTAGAAGTAAACAATTCATAAGTTTTAAATTGCTCACCATTCTGAGTAGCATCATGAAATCCCCCACCGTCCTGCTCCATCCTGCCCCAATGTGAATCATCCCTTTGTCCAGCATATCCATGTTGTATACACTGCCTGCCTGTTAGTCATCAAGCACGGTCTGCTCCTGACATCCAACCATTGACATCTTCATGGCTCGATGATCCAGGATCACCCAAAGCAGATGACCCTCCCTCTGGCATATCCTCAGAAGGCCAATGGTAGCCTAATGCTATGTCACAATGCCTTCGTCATTCAACTCACCTCCTCTCATCACGTAGGCATTGTGTGATCTCACAGCACCACAGGAAGAATGAGTACGGCACAATAAGGTATTTTGAGAGTGAGAAAGAGAGCGAGAGAGAGACACACATTCACGTAACTTTTATTACAGTGTGCTATAATTATTCTACTTTATTATTGTTGTTAATATCTTACTACGCCTAATTTATACATTGAAATTTATCTTAGATGTGTATGTATAGGAAAACACATAGTATATACAGGGTTCAGTGCTATCCATGGTTTCAGGGGTCCACTGGGGGGTTTAGAACGTATCCCCCGTGGATAAGAGAGGACTACTGACTACTGTCGTGTATAAGGTCCCAATCTCAGCATCCAAAGCAGAGTATAAATCACTAAAAATTGGGGTTCTTTGTTATTGCAACAAAGCCCAGCCTATCCTCAAAACCATCCTACAGCATTACAAGTCAGAATCTTTGTTATTGCAACAAAGCCCAGCCTATCCTCAAAACCATCCTACAGCATTACAAGTCAGAGTTGTAACTCTTACAAGAAAGAGTTACTTTCAATGACTTGCTGATAAGAAGAAGGCATGCAGGGGACTCCTGGGTTTCTGATGATTGTTTCTTGATCTGGATGCCAGTTTAAATAAATGGAGGTTTGCTGTTGGCATGCTGCTACTTCCTGTTTCCTCTGCCACGTGCTGATTTGCCTACCCCAGTCCCAAGAATGTGTCCTCTGCATCATTCCAGGAGGGCCTTTCTTTTAGCCACTTATTAGAAAACCCCTAACTTGCTTAAAAAGCTACTTTATCAAGGAAACATTTAAATTTTAAATGGAAATCCTTGGTTAGAGCAAAGATACACATGTGTGTGTATGCATGTATACAGACATAAATATATGAGGGTATTTCAAAAAGTAATGGAAAATTTGAATTAAAAAATTTGAATTAAATGGAAAATTTGGATTAAAAGATAGTTTGAATCCTTTAATGAACTTAGATATATAAAATACCAATATATCAACATATATGTGAATACATATAAGTATATAAAATACAAATATATCTAAAAAATTATAAATACATCTTTTCCCCACTCCATACACCAAAAAATGTGTGGGGAGTGTGTGTGTATATATATGTCATATATTTAGGTGCCATATATGTCAACCACTTAGATATTGCAAGCAACCATAGAAAATCTTATAATTTCTTCCTCTAAATAGCTAACCAAGCATGCTGCACCAAAAGGCCATGGTGGAGAGGGAAGAGAGAGGTACTACACAGATGCGAAGATGGAAGAGATTGCCACCCCAAGGACAGTCACTGGATCCCCAGGAATCTTGATGGTGATGGCAAAGAGTGACCTAAGAATCTGCAGGACTAACGGCGGTGCCCTCTACTTGGAGGCCACTTTGGGTCACAGCATAGGAGTTAAATGTGAACTCTGGGAAGGCAGGAATGGTGCCCGCTTGAATTGTATAATCAGAGCATTTCAAGAGCCTGGTTCCAGCCCCTGTGTCAGCAAAGCTGCATTTGCCCTGGGCCACCCAGAATACATGAACATATAGTGGGCTAGGAATGGGAGGCTCCTGTCCATTCACACAACCGTAAAGGGTTACTCACAGCACACAGCTTGGAGGGTTGGGACATGTGCAGCATTATTCTCATGACAACCCAGAATACATGAACATATAGTGGGCTAGGAATGGGAGGCTCCTGTCCATTCACACAACCATAAAGGGTTACTCACAGCACACAGCTTGGAGGGTTGGGACATGTGCAGCATTATTCTCATGATGCTAGCAAAAATTCTGTGGAATTTTGCAGTGGGGACAGGCCAGGGTATGGAAGCAAACATGGGGCACAGCTTCCAGGGGGAATACAGACCCAGAGGATCAAAATCCAAGACCTGTCACAGGCTAGTCCTCTACCCCCTCACTCTCACCGTCACCAGAACACACATATACGCCATACAGAGTGGTTAAAATGAACATCAAGGGCGGATTCGTCTCGTATCTCTCTAAGGCTTTTAAGACCACCACCATCGTGGCTGAATCCCAACTCATGTACCAAAAGTAATTTCAAGACAGTGCAAACATGATGGGGATACGTGGATCCCACTTAACCTGTTTACATCATCTTCTCCCTTCTCCCTCTGCTGCTTTCACATACTAAACCTCTTCCAAACCTCTCTTCCTCCCAGCACTTAACACCAAATGCACTTCCAGCCTTTGCCACAGATGCTGCTTGGATAGTTCACCTTCCCTCTCCTGACCCTCTTCTTCCTGCAGAGGAAGGAGGGCAAATTTAAAAACCGGAAGTGTTCTTATACTAATATCCTTTATTCTGTCACATTCCATGAAGGAAACATGAAAGACATTAGCCAGAGTTCTCTTAAGGTGGGATGGTCGTATGTGTATAAGACAGGAGAGATTTAAACATGTCTAAAGACAGGTGATGTTGATAGGTACACCTGCATTCTATAAACTTAATTTAGGAAGAGAAAATGGCTGTCAAGAGAAATTGTGGAGAATGAATAATGTATAATTCAAAACAAGTTCAGGTCTATTCACACAGACAGCTCCAAGACCAGTGCAAACCCAATGAATAAATATATTCAACATGAAAAAGCCAAGCTGAGGCTGAAAAGGAGCTCGGAAAATCAAAACTCCTGTTGTTTGGGATAAATTTTCTTCAGTGGGTTGAAAGCTGGCCTTGGGGGCAGCCCACAGAGAAAACAGATAGCTGAAGCTCTGGCCACTGGCTTACATCTGCTACTTCAAGCTTTCTATGACAAACTTAACAGAAAGCAAAGAAAAACCACAATAGGGCTGGGTTTAGTACATTTTACTTGTTCTTTTATTTTGATGAGATATTCTTTCCTTTAACTTGACCACACAAATAACGTGTGGCTTTGTTTATCAGGGTGTGAAAGAAAGGAAACTGGAGCAGAGGTGCAGAGCCAGGAGGGCAGCGGTGTTGTAAGATGCTGCTGTCCTCTACTGACGTGAAGTCAAGTCCCCAAGAACATATGCTGACCATTGAAAACATAAAAGGAATGCTTTTCTTTTCATGTTAAATGGGTCTTTTCCAAGTTTTCTGCAGTCAGCAAGTATCACTTTTATAATCAGAATAAAATAATTTTTTTTAATATTTTATGGGCCTTCTCTTTTAGCTTCTTCAACTTCTCAACTCTTTGTGCACATGGCATTACTAAAAACATTTCTTGATAGTTCTAACTATGCAAGTCAGTGAATTTGCTGCAGGGTCTGGGAGATTTCAAATGACTGTGACGCCATTTAGAGGTATCACCAGGATGTCATCCCCAGGGTATTACAGCAGCAGTGATCCTCAGTAGTTCAGCTGACTGATGGCTTGTCTGTCACAGACTTAGTAGGCTCAGGCTTCCTGTCTCGAAACTCCTGCAATGCTTGACATCTGACCATTCAAAGAAAGAATACAAGAGCAGCACATGGTAAAAGTTACAGTGAGAACAAGAATAAAAGTCCGTCATGCTGGTCGCTGTGGTACTTTCCTTAAAAGAATAATACTTACTCTTAAGAGAGTTCTATTGTAAAAAATAGGGAAAGCAGGTAGGAACATGCAGTCTAAAACACATGGAAATATTCAGTGACTGAAAAATAAATCAATATTTTTCCAATACCTTTATTCTACTAGGCATATTGTCAATAAGATTCCTTCAAGACAGGACCTATCTCATTCTCTTTCACTTCTCAGTTGCTCCCAAAGAGTCAGAAGGGGCCACACCCCACAGCTTTTCCAAACACTAATTCATTCCTGACCAAGGGAGGCTGGCTGGGCAGAAGTGGCTCCAGTGAACCTGCTTGTGAAACTAAAGTCCCTGTGAATGCTAAAGACTCTCCTTTGCAACAGCATAATAAGCCCCTTCGGTTGAGTTTTTTGTTTCACATTACCATTTATGTTATATATTATTCACTTTTTCAAGTTTTCGATTCTGTGTGCAGAATTATACCAGAAGAGTGAATGTGTGCCTACTCTTTTAACATTTCTTGGATGTGCTTATTGTCAATTCCTGAGTACACAACAGTTTCGCATAAATGAGAGGTTAACATTGATGTCACAGCTATGCTGTTTAAGGTTAAAACACTTCAGATCAGCAGATAAAGGCATTATAGAGAAGGCAGTAATTAGTGCCAGGCTCTGTGCTGGGAAATGCTGTCGCCAGCATATTTTCTTTCCAGTGAATTACATTGCAGCATGCACTGAATTTTGACAATGGGCTATCTCAAGCCTACATGAAGGTCAAAATAATTTTTTTCTATGAGAGATTTTTTAATTTCTTGGGAAATGTCTGAAAATGGACTTGAAAGACCCTTTTCTGAACTTGCATAATCCTAATTCTTGGAGCTCTTTCTAAAGAGCATTCTGGAGGTCAGATCCATGCTGTACATTCAGAAAGCAGGTCCTTGGGAAGGCAGTCCTATAGCAAAGGTCAATCCAGATGCAATCCACAGAAACCAGAAGGACAAGGGCAAGAGAGAGGCCTGCCCATCTCAACGAGTGTTTGGAGAGAGTCTCTAGACTCTTTCCCCAAACTAATCCTCACCTATGGAATGCTAGTTTCCACATGTGTTTCCATTGTAAAGGCTGAGAAACCTCATAAGCTGTGAGTGATCACAAGATTGGTACCCCCTGAAGGGCAATACCCATCTCAACGAGTGTTTGGAGAGAGTCTCTAGACTCTTTCCCCAAACTAATCCTCACCTAGGGAATGCTAGTTTCCACATGTGTTTCCATTGTAAAGGCTGAGAAACCTCATAAGCTGTGAGTGATCACAAGATTGGTACCCCCTGAAGGGCAATAGATAGACTGGGCAAGGATGATAGGGTGTATTCAACTAAAAGGGTTTGAGGAATATAGTTCTTATATCAGTGGGGGACTTCCCAAAAGTTGTGTGTGGTCTGCACCATGTTTTCCCAATTTATTAGTACTTTTCAAATATAACAGTAGAATCAACTCAATGTGTATGCTGGAAATTCCAGCCCCTTTCCAAAACATTCTCTTGTCGTCACCTCAGACACTGGCATTCTAATCAATATCATATTCCAGGGAATAAAATAACAGAGGAAGAGGAAGGGGAAAAAAACTATTCCTCAGAAACTTAATCACTTCTAAGCCAAACAACTCCAAACTGGGG
Source organism: Galeopterus variegatus (assembly GCF_000696425.1). Taxonomy (NCBI): domain Eukaryota; kingdom Metazoa; phylum Chordata; class Mammalia; order Dermoptera; family Cynocephalidae; genus Galeopterus; species Galeopterus variegatus. The sequence goes on along the minus strand of NW_007729386.1, from coordinate 115,337 downwards.
TTCTTGCAAAGTTTCCACCTCTGAGCTGAATCACCCCAACTTGGGGGTCATCATGCATAGCTGGGAGAGGACATTTTTCAAATGTCATGTTATAGGACACATCAGCTGTTTACATTTCTTTACCTCCCATTCATTCTTCAATCTACTCCAATCTAGCCCTTTTATTCCACCCTTATTACTCCTACAAAACAGTGTTTACTGAGGCCACCAATGAGCTGAAATGACCGTGTGTCCAGTGGTCATCTTACCAGGTTCCCCAGCAGCAGTTGGCCCCATTGACCACCCCCCCTCAAAGCCCTGTCTCCCTTGGTTTTGCTGACATCACTCTTCTGGTTTTCCTCGCAGCTCTCGGTTGCTCCTCCTCATTCTCCTGTAGCAGCTCTTTCCTCTGACCCTGGCCTTGAAAGGTTGAAGTTCTCAAGATTTGGTCCTAAAGGCTCACTCTCCTTCTCACTCTATGTTCCTTCATCTTGTCCACATCCAGGCCACCACTCAGCATAACTGAAGGAGACACTATTCACAGTACAGTCTATATAAATGGCCCCCTTCAAGTTGAACAGTGCATTGCTGATGTGGTCATAAGGGCAGCTCTGTCCACTCCTGTGGCTTTAATTACCATCTACATGTCGCTGGCTCCAAAATGTATATCTCAGGCACAGACAACTTTGCAACTCAAGCCCACATAGACAAATGACTGCTTGAGATCCCCCTATTCAACTCAAAGGCACTTCAGATGCCCAAAACTGAGCCCATGCTCTGCCTGGATAAATCTGGTCCTCCATCACCAGTTCCTGTCTCCACAAATGGCACCAGTGTCCATCCTCATCACCTCTCTTTCAGCTCCCATCAACAAATGGTCTGTTTTTGTGTTTGCTTGTTATCTGGCTCCATCCACTGAAATGTAGGCCTTTTGAACAGGGGAATCTCTAATTCACCATTGTGTCTCCAGAGCTAGAGGGTTGTCTGGAATACAGCATTTGTCAAAGAAATAAACTATTGTTGATTTTACCTCCTATCTATCTCTTAAATCACCTATATCACCACCTGGCACCCATTCCTGGATTGCTCCCTCGGGTTACCCCTTATTTTGTTAATACCTGTTCATCTTTCAGATCTCAACTCAATATTAACTCCTTCCAATAACTTCCTCTGATGGCCCAGACTAGGTCAGACCCCCTTTAGATGCTATAATAGCTCTCTTTATTTGACATTTCTTTCCCTATGTGTTCTCTACAACATTTTTAAATTTCGTCCAACCTCTATCTAAATCATTCTTCTCTCTTCCATTCCCTTAAAATTGTTTGTTAATTCACCCAAAAAAGTACCAAATCCTAGGTACTAAGAATCCTGAGAGAATAAGTTCAATCTTAGTAGTCAGAGAAGAACAGAAGACAAGGGCATGCAAACAAACATATACCACAGTATGTAATATCTGCAAAATTAGAGAGTAACACAAAGACATGAGAGCACAGAAGAAAAGGTGATTAAGCCCATCCAGGTGGAGGTGGCCGGAGAAGTCTTACAGAGTGGGCTTTGCAAGGTAGATCTTTCTTTTTTTTTATTTTATTTTTTTTTATTTTTTTTGGTCTTTTTCCATGTCCGGCAACGGATCGCAACCCTCAGTGTTGCCCCCGTACCGGACCGGGACCGGCAACGGGATCGCAACCCTCGGCGTTGCCCCCGCGCCTCGCTCAGCCAGTGAGTGGGAACCGGTCTGTATGTGGGATCCGAACCCTCGGGGGGAGCGCCTCCGCGCTTCCCAAGCGGCGCACTAGCGCAGTGCGCCACTGGGCCGGCCTGCAAGGTAGATCTTTCACTCTTAACTTTATCACAGACTATTCCTAAATTCAGAGCATTCATGCAAATCATTTAACTTTTCAATATTTTCTTTTTATTTATTTACTTATTTTTATTGAAACAATTGATTATACATATTTGTGGAGTACAGAGTTGACTGTCAGTATTTGTGTAAAATATGGGATGATCAAATCAGGATAGTTGGCATATTCATCATTACAAAACATACTCATTCTTTGTGTCCATTAACCAATTTCTCTCTAACCTCCCTCCCCTTTCCACCCTCTAGTAACCATAGTTCTCTCCTTCTGAAAGCTCAACATACTATTGTGTTTGCTGTGTGTGTTCTCAAGGCCAGCCCCAGACAGTCTGGGTCTGGAAAAATTTGCTGTCCTCTTCCATGGCCTCCCTTCATTCTCCTTTAATTTCTGTTCACTCCCCCCATCCCAACAAGTCTTGTCCACTTCTCTCTTTTCTCTTTCTTCAGAAAGTCACCTGTGACCCTCACTCCTGCTAATGTATTATAAGTTGTGTCTTCTTAGAATAGGTGAATTTTACAAGAGGCCCTTGACAGAAATCGCTACCCTAAGAAATGAATCTCCATAAGAGTGGAAGATCTGTTCCAAACCCTTTAATTCACAGCAACAAACAGGACTTTCTATTCTGCCTGCAAGTTAGGCCAACACTGCCAAAAGAAGGACAACTTTCGGAGTTTACTGTTTGTGTCTCTTGGGTTATTTCTCTTTCCAAAAAATATGAGAGCAACTTGAAGTGGTCCTCACACACAACCTTTGCAAAGGAACATTTAGATTTCAGGGAAACCCTGACGACACTCGGCTCTTTGGTGACAGTTGCCTGGGATGCTGTTCCCCACTCTCCATGCTTGGCCAGCTCCTACGCTTCACTCAGCCTCAGCTCAACCATCATTTCTTCAGGGAAGCCTTGCTCTTCTCCTGACTCCCGCTCTCCTGGTAGCCTGTGGAATACTTGCACACATGTAATTACTTGTTTACTGTCTATCCTCCAAGAGACATGTCTGTCTTGTGTTCAGCTGTTTCTCCAGAGCTTAGAACTGTGCTTCATACGCACAAGTTCTCAAAGCCAGTATTTGTTGAATCCAATAGCTCTATCTGTGCCCACCACATGCTTCTATTGCTGCTACCATCACATTATGTTGTCATGTGTTTGTCTGCATGTCTATCTACTTCCTTAGCAGCAAGCCACTTAAAAGTAATTATAAATAATTTTTGAATGTCCAGAGTCTACTACATTGCCAGGACCCTCAATAATGTGGAAGGAAGAAATGAAGGAAAGAAGAAAGGAAGGAAGGAAGGGGAAAAAAGGTCTCACTGTTTGACATTTCTACAATTCCAATAAGGTCTTAATAATAACAAACCCTATATGTCTACAAGGAATCATAAGAAACACAGTACAAGCAGAGAATCAGGTTCTAATGTTAGAAGACTCAAAGATTCAGAGTAATTCCCAATTTCTTCACAGGTTCTTTAGTCAGTGTATTTAGGAGGACCTATAGCATTCTGATTGCCCTCCTTGAGAAAAGAGAATAAAAACTAACATTTCTGAGTACCTACTATGTGCCAGTTGCTTTACATACAGCATAATTAGTTCAGTGACACATTGAAGAAATATTAATGGAGTTTCTACTAAGTGCACATGACCCTGGGGAATCAAAGATTTGTTAGTGTGCATTTTAAAAATATGACTGCTAGAACTAAACACAACATTTCAGTTGTATCCTGACCAATACAGGGGTTTGGGATGCTCTGTCTCTATGACTTCAGCTTGGGATTCCCATAGACCATTTCACAGCTACAAACTTTCAGGCTGCCTAACAGGGTGCCTGTGGCCAACTAATTTCTCATGAAAACCTTTTTAATTTAAACACTGTCAAGCCAGTTTTTCCCCAACCTGGACTGAATCAATTCATTTCAAATGTTAAGCTGAGTTTATACTGATTTCAGACCACCTCTCTAGTCTGTTGAAAATTTTAATGCTTGATTCTATCATCAAGCATATATGAGTGGCAGCCTGAGCTGCCAAGTGACTTTGAGTTCATTTCAAATGTTAAGCTGAGTTTATACTGATTTCAGACCACCTCTCTAGTCTGTTGAAAACTTTAATGCTTGATTCTATCATCAAGCATATATGAGTGGCAGCCTGAGCTGCCAAGTGACTTTGAGTGAGTCTTAACTACTCTAAACAGAGCTGCCACATTGAACAACACCAGGGGACACCATTCATACCACAGTCTATATGAGGGCACAGAGACCCCCCACTCTGGATCTGTCATTCCACATCTATAAAATCAGTGGATTGGACCAAAACCGCATTCTATGATTTGAGGTCACTCGCACTTTGATAAATATTCCTTCTATGCTTTCATTCTATTTACTGATGAAATTACTGACTAGGAGCAAAATGCAGAGGAGGATGTGTGTACCCCAGGTCTTGCTTTGCTTCTTGGGAAGCTGCTTTAACTAGGTCAACAGTCATCCCTCACTTCCTTTAGAGCACCATCGTTCTTCAAGAGTGTAGACATGAGTGAGCACATTGCCACTTCCTTGACAAACTGATCAAAATCCTCACGAGCACAACAAATGTGAAACATATATTCAGAAAATCCCTGAAAGAATAAAATTGGCTGAACCTCAATCGATGCTTATCAGCCAAGAGAACAGAGTAACTTGTCTGAAAGTTACTGGTATTTGGCATTGTGATCAGTTATGTGCCTTTCTCTTTTGGTTGTGCTTAGATGAATATCCATAGTGAAGTAGCTGCTGGAAAGACAGGAAAATGCCATGTAGCATCGTGCTGGTTAAAGATGTAACCAGTAGTACTATATTTCTTTATGTCACTAATTATGTCTCCTGAAAATGGGTAGGAAATGAGGAAATAATTCAACAAAAGGAAATATGATAAATGTACCATTATCTATAAGAGGCAAAAAGTAGCCTGTGCAAAAGACCTGCCTGAAATAGAGAAGAACTTAGTGAGAAACCAAAGGAAACCAGGGTGGTAAGAGCATAGTGAGCAAAGGAGAAGAGTGGTGGTAGGAGATAAGGCCAAGAGGGACCAGATCGGACAGTGATTTGTCAACCGTGTTAAGGATCTTGGGCTTTATGCTAAGTGTGATTGAGCACCACTGTCCAACAGTAGAGGAATGGGTTAGTAAATTAGGTTCTACCCATCATTGATTCCCAAAGTACGTTCTAAACGCTTATCTGTGGAATAGATGTTTAATTGTGTTAATAAAAAAAAAGTTTCATGTTAAAATTAATTTGGAGAAAATGTGTCATATCCTCATCTTTTCCCTTAAAGCATATTACAATATTATAGGCTTTGAGAAACCCTACAGTAAAGAAATAAATTTACAATTTCTCAAACTTATCTGACCTCAGAAATGTTTTATTTTTCCCAAGTGATGTTGATTAAAATCCCAAGACACTAGCATTCTGTAAAATATCTTTTAGATAAAATTACTATAAATACATTTTAAATTATCATATATAGAAAGCCTGTAGAAAAATGAAAAACATAACATGATTACAACTATATAAAATTACGTGTGCATGTGAGGATCATATTTAACACTGAAAATATCTGTTGTTTAGCAAGTCAGGCAGAGAAAAAGAAATACCACATGTTCTCACTCATTGGTGGGAGCTAAAAAATAAATTAATTCACCCACATACACACACAAAAAAAACCGGGGGCGGGGGGAAGAAGATACAACAACTATACCTTTTTGAAGTTGTTACAACAAGCAAACGGAAAGGACATTCTTGGGGGGGAGGGGAGAGAGGGAGGAGGGAGGGAGGTGTCGGTGATGGGCCATAATAACCATATACATTGTATATTGACAAAATAAAAATTTAATGAAAAAAAAAATCTGTTGTTTAGGATGGCAGATTTATCAATGATTATATTTCTACATTAAGTGATCTTTAATACTGATAGCAAATAGTTTTTTCAATTAAAAGTTATAAATTAGTAAAAAGCTACGAGAGCAATAGTTTTTAAACGTATCTGAACTTTTGCCAATTCAATCAATCCACGGGCTGCTACACAAATTTCACTTCTTTAGTGAAATTTCACATTCATTATGATAGAAACCAGTCATCATAATACCAGTCTAATCACTTCCTGGCAAGTTAATTTAAACAAAAATCAAATTAGATTCATACCTTGTTTAACTACAGACATCCACCATAGCATGCATGGAATCCTCTGAATTCACCTTCCAGTCCCATTACTACTCAGAAAACCATTTCAAAGAGCATCTCATATACACAGATAAAAACCTTTTAGGAACTTTAGTGTTGGAGCCAGAAATTAAATCACTATATTTTCATTCATTCATTCAACAAACATGTTTTGAGAGCACCAGGCTACGCCTAACAATATAAAGATTTAAAAAACAAAATCTTTATCCACAATGAATTCTCAGTAGGTGACACAGACATGCAAAAAATACATATAATGTAATATGAAATTAATACTCTGACTCTAGTGTACATTGGCATAATGTTAGTATAAAGAAAAGAAGCCAGTTCTTCCCAGCAGAGGGAGAGCGGGTCAGAAAGGCTTCAAAGTGGATGAGATGTTTGTCCCACATCTTCAGAAATGAGCACGAGTTGGACAGACAGATGAGACTGGGAATGACATTCCAGGCAAACAAAGAGAAGAGTGTGTACATAGATGCATGACCCAGCACAAGTGCCAGGTGGGACATAGTAAGAGGGCACAGAAAAACCCACCATGGACCCATCGAATAAGATAAAGATTAACAAGTGCCATAGGTTTGGATTTTAGATGGCAACATGCAATACAAAGCAAGAGCTGGTCAGAGAGCTAAAGAGGAAAGTTCAAATTGTAGTCAGTTGAAGAGCAAATGAAGGTCTCAGGAAGCATTTTCAGTGGACCCAGTCAGTCATTTGTGGGACCCAAACATTGCAGCAAGTGATATTCTTAAATCATATGATAAGCAGGGTGTTTTTAATTGCATTCTGTTATGCATGTTATGATAAAAAAATTAATACTTTTTTTATTCTGTACTTACAATGCATAGTATCAACAGAGTTTCCAGTACAGATGATTCTTATGATTTCACCAAGTCATCCTTTCACTTCTTTTAAAATAATAGTATTTAATAACAGGGTATAGGTAAATCTTGATATCTTCATATTAAAAGTGCTATATAAATATAAAGGATGATTGTTGAATCCACTTCCAGTACTAAGACTCCTACAGTACTTGACAAAGAAGCGTGTGTTCTAAGACCTTCAATAGAACAAAGAGGGAAGTGTGCATATTCATAGCAATACTGTCCTCTGAATGTTTGTAGCAGCATTTCTCCACGGGTTGCAGGACACTTTGTAAGTATGTTTGCTCTCACACGAAGAGAGTGGTCTGTGCTTACATTTAAAGAAAGGTAAAGAGGTGACATTATAAAATACAAAAACTACAAGGGATCTTCAGCATCATCTGTCTAAACTCTTCATTCAATGGATAAAGAAACAGAATCAGAGAGGTTAAGTAAGTCGCCCACAGCTCACACAGTGAGTCAGAGCTGAAACCAAAACTGTTACCCAAGGTCCCAGCCTCCAGTCGTCTGGTGTGTTTGTTTGCACCCTCTTGGTCTGTTGCAAAGGCCAAAACTAAGTCAGAAACAGAGCTAAGAAGTCCATTAAAAGTTGAGTCAACAATATAGTGATCCCATTACCCCTGGGCCTGTAACTAAGGATGCTTTTTTATAGTGAGCATGGGGGAGGGAAGGTCACTTGAACACCTGCTACATGCCAATCACTTTGCTGGGTGCTGTGTATACTCACAACACACAATGCAAATAGTTGGTTCACCATTTTATAGTTGGTCAGTAAACAAATATCTCCTGGGGGACTACATGCCAAGGACAGTTCTAGGCCCTGGAGATCACACTAAAGAAGACATTCTAGTTGGGGGAAAATAAACAAGTTAACTAATAAACAAGTCAACTAATGAATACATGAGAGAGTAGAAAGTTCTAGGTAGAGAAATAAAAGGAGATGATGTAAGAGGGCGTGACAGGAGGGAAGGTGGAGGGTGGGCACTGCCTCATCGTAGGTCGTCAGGGGAGGCCTTCCCCAGGTCTTCTACCTACAGGTTGATTGGGCATCAGGCATGGGCATTCACATGCGAAGACAAAGAGATGGCCTGGAATCTGATGTCCAGGGTTGAAGGCAAGTCAGAAGTCAGGGCTGAGCTACTTACTATGCAATGGTTTTCACCCTGTGGCCTTCCTTACTTCATCAAGGTTCTAATAACATACAATCAGCCCCTTCTTCTCTCCACCTGACTCCTTTCTTATTTGAACTGGATACAATAGTTCATAACCACAGGATAAAGTAAGGGTGACAGAGAAACTACCAAGACCCCTTCTAATCACAAATATTTCCTGGACCAAGACAAATGGAACAGAGAGGTGGAAATGCTGGTTTAATGGGCATTCTGGTAAGCATAAACAGATTGAACCCCAAGTGAGTGCCACACCATCAGGACTTGTTAAGGGAAAACAGTTGGGGATGTTGGAATTAATTTGAGGCCTCTGACATTGACAGAGTTGGAAGCAACACAAAACCCAAAAAGTCAATCTGCTTTGGGAATGTTAAAAGGAAACACTTGTTTGGAAAGAATTTTTAACTGTGAAAAAGAAAGACTATTTTCGGTGGAATCTGTGAGCAGTAAGCCTGACCGCACACTGGGGGCTGAAAGAAGACGTATCAGTCAGGGACTGTGGTCCAGCTCCAGTATTTACACGCCCAGCACCCAACTGAGAAATTGTATGCTCTGAACGTGCCAAATGACTCCACTGGGAGCAAATTGGACTCTCAAACCCATCTCCACCTTTTTTCCATTCTTCCTCACCCTGCCCCAGCATTCCCTGTGTTTCTTCATTCTTTGGTGGTTGTGCATGGTTTAGGAACCAGACACAAATCACTTCCTCTTTCTCCCCTGGTAAACGCACGTTCACATGGAATACCGCTCTTCAGTAAGAGGGTTTCCAATTGTATTCATTAAAACACATTTCTCTAACACATCCCCAGACCAGGTTAAAGTCAACTGACAAAATGCATCTACACCTGAAGCAGGCCTACCAACTGTACGTTTGAGCTAGCTGTTGTGTGTTTTACAACATCTCTCTCTACTCCTCCTTAGTATCTGGATGGACATTTAATGTTTTATTTGCCTTTTCCGTGTAATAGTGAGGAAAATATAGGATCACCAGTGGGGAAAGGTTATGAACTGCTCTAGTTCATCTTCCTGGATAGCTTTTTCTATCACTGCATCAAGCACCAGCAGATCCTAAAAAAGTGCTCTCCTCACGACCAACATGCATTGAAAACATCCAGTCATCCCCCAAACTCCACCATCCTGTTGCACCCATGAAGATAAGGTGACAATGAACCAATCACCCCATGTCAGTGGGTTACAGAAGGCTGGTTCCTAAGACTGGGGAAGCAGATATATATCTACAAAAACTCCAGCTACAGAAAGTTAAGGGTGCCTTCTTATTCTGAGACTTTCACTTCCTTATCCCTTGTTTTGCTAATCCAAAAAAGACAAAATTCTCTTTTGTTTCTCAGTGAAACTAATAATGTAGCACACACAATCACTGCTTTTGGAATGATTAATTTTTCACTTAAAGCTAAGGCAACTTTATCATCATAATATTTTAAATGTGGAAGTTCGCTGCCCTTTGAAGAGATTGGAGACATAAATTTGGAAATAATTTTCATGGTATGATAATAACAATGGATATCTGCTGCTGATAATTCTTGACCAAGGTGAAGGAGGAAATAAAAAATATTTTAGGTCAGATTTATAGTGTTTAGATTTTAGTATATTCTTTAGATATAAACATGATATTTCAGATAATCACTGAAAATTGTCTCAGTTCAACATTTTCCACTGCAATAAAGGAAGCTTTAAGAGTGTACACTTGGGCCGGCCCAGTGGCACACTGCTACAGTGCGCCGCTTGGGAGCGCGGCGGCGCTCCCGCCGAGGGTTCGGATCCCACATACAGACCGGCCGCTCACTGGCTAACCGAGGTGCAGGCGCAACACCGAGGGTTGTGATCCCGTTGCCGGTCCCGGTCCGGTACGGGCGCGACGCTGAGGGTTGCGATCCGTTGCCGGTCACGAAAAAAGACAAAAAGGAAAAAAAAAACAAGAGTGTACACTTACCCATATGATATGATATAATATAATATGTAAACAACATATATAGCCTAAAAGGTTTAAAGCTTAAAAGATCACATATTTTTAACTTTTGTAGTTCATCTTAAAATCTGATTTTCTCATCTTGGTCTCCTGGATCAAAGATAAGGAATTAAGAACCATGATTTTACATTGCTATATATAATAATTTATAACATGCATGTAGTAAATTGCATGTTTTATTAAACATAATGACATACCAGACAATCTTAATGGAGATATAGTCAATCCTCATTATTCATGGATTCTGTATTTGAGAATTCCCCTGCTCACTAAAATTTATTTATAACTCCAAAATCAATACAGTGCTTTCATGGTCATTTGGAGACATGTGCAGAGCGACAAAATATTTGAGTCACCCAATGCACACATTCCCAGCTGAGGTCGGATCAGCAAAACAGTGCCTTTTTGTTTCAGCTGTTATAGTACAAACAAGTGTCCTTTTTGCCATCTACTTAGAGCTACGTTTTTTGCATTTTTGTGCTTTTTGTTAGTGATTTTTCTGTTTAAAATGGCACCCAAGCATAGTACTGAAGTGCTATCTGGTGTCCTAATGCACAAGAAGGCTGTGATGTAGCTTACAGAGAAAATACATATGTTAGATTAGCTTCATTTAGGTATGAGTTACAGTGCTGCTGGCTGTGAGTTCAACGTTAACATATCAATTACATACGTTAAATATGATGTCTTTAAACAGAAGCACACTTAAAACAAGGTTATGCATTGATCAGTTGATAAAAATGTTGTGACCAGAAGCTGGCAGGAACCTAATCCTGTATTTCCCCTAGTAACGATGGTTCAAATATTCACTAATCCAGAGTTCACAGCAACTTTATTGAACGTAACTACCGTGAATAATGAGAAGTAACCATGTTATATTTTTAAATGCCATGTTACTGCAAATGCTCTCCAGTGTATTCATGCTTGCCACTCCTAAAGTGCAAGAAACATGACCATGGAGTTCTCTGTCCACAAAGCCTAACTTAGCACTATCAATGTGGGTTTCTTTAAGCTACTTATCAGATGGCATGTCCCAAGGGGCAGGGGGCCAACAGGAAAGTAGTGGCCAGCAACCCTGGGGGCCTGGACAATGCTCCCTACACAGAGAAGCCCTCTAGCCCGGCTGTTGTATGAGGAGCCAGGGCAGCTCACAGGAGCCTCAAGGAGTCACGTTGGGACTGAGGCCAGGTTCTCACATCTGAATGGGGCAGGACAGAAGGGAGAGGCAGGAGGAGAAACTGAGAGGGTCAGAAAGTGAGGTTCAAAGGGAAAGCAGGAAGGCAGGTTTGGGAGGCATGGCTGAGTCAGGGTTAAGGAGTTTGCAGAGAAGCTGGGCGTGGGGATGGTGGCCTCTGGGCTGGAGTGGGGGAGGGGAGGAGCAAAGTGCTGATTAGGAGTGGACAGTGGTGATGTCTCCTCTGAGAGGAGTGGACAAATTCATCTCCAGGCTCTCTATGGGCATATGTTATAGGGTGAAAATAAGGAATAATAATACAGGGCTGTTGATCAGCTTTGTTCATGTTTATGAAATCCTCGCTTACCATCAAAGTCCTAAAAAAGGCAACAAGTGACTTTTGGGGACCACAGTTTTACTAATCTGTAGCATATGGTAGTGCTTAGTAATATAAAATGTCTTTTTACTTTCCCAAGCTGTAAGAAAAAAAGAAACAATTTTTTTTAATGCCTGGTTATTTCCAAAGATTACACCAGTCTAGTCTTTTTTCCTTTTTTTTTTTTCAAACTTTTATTATAAAACTTCTCAACCATACACAAAAGTAGAGAGAATAGTCTAACAGGCTCCTGTGCACCTGTAGGGACTGAGGGAATACTTCCTTTTCACCCCTGAAGTCTGTTAATAAAAATCGCTGGGAGTTTAGATCTGTATGAAGAAAAGGCATAACAAATTTTATCATTTGATGTGCAAAGCACAGGGTAATCAGAAGAGAGTAATGTCCCAGTTTTCCATTGGGGTACAGAGCTTATATATCCATCTCCATATGGAAAGGGGAGATGGTGAATAGGGGTGTAGGAATAAATGATTCTTAGGATGTAATGGGCCTGGAGGACATACAATGGCCTGGGACAAAGTCTATTTGGCCCGCAGAGCAGACAATGACTGGTAAATGATTCTCTTCAACATACTGAATGGGATAGAAATATAAGACAATAGCCTGTGACAAAAGTTAGTCCAGGTGTGTTGAAAGACTCCAGTCTTCCTTCCTGTGATACGAGTTAAGTTAATGGAAACTCAGGGAAAGGATCAGAGGTATTTGTCCTCTTCTTTGGCAGGTCTGGACTTAGAGCAGGTAAGGAAACAGCTTCATCCTGTGTTTGGAGGGTGACAGAGTATTGAGAGACAGGAGGGGGAGGGAAGTCAGAGAGACCTTAAGGCTGCTTCTTTATTTCAGCACATCAAAGCACCATATTTGGGGATAACAGCTTTCTGAACCCCAAAACACTCATCATCCATCTTCAATAATTTTTAACATTTTAGTCTAGCTTCCTAAACCCCTTATTTCACTAAGAGAGCTTTCATATATTTTTTTCATTCATCAAGTATTTACTAAGCAACTACCACATCAGGCACTTCTCAAGCGCTAGAGAAACACATGTGAAAAAAAAGAAAATGGGCAAAAAATACCTGCTTTCTGGGAGCTTACATGCTAGTAAAATAAACAATAGCTAATTTTACTGAGAGCCATGGGCCATCACTGATCTGGGCACTTTACTCCGATTATTTTACTTAATTCTCACAACAACCTAGTGAGGTAGGTGATCTTATCTTCTTTCTAGCACAGAGAGGTTAGGCAACTTTCCCAAGGTCACACTGCTACCAAGTGTTGTAGATGGGGTTCACGCTGGCTCCGGGAGTCTCTGCTCTTTACCATGTGTACTGACTCTCTACACATCAGTAGGTCCTGCTTCTCCAGAAAATCACCTTTCTGCAGAATCCTGGACTTCTCTGATTTTTCTGACATGATGAAACTTACAAGATCCAGGTAGATGTTAGCTATACCCTTTCTCTCCATTCATATTTACTCTATGGTTTCTTTAGGTTAAAAAACTGGCCAATTGTCCTTGTTAGTCCTACTTCCTCTTGAAAGACATGTCTTTTTGTAGGCTCCAATTCGAAAATTACAGTGAATTAAAATACTTTTTCTTAACTATCAAAATCCTATGTTTTCTCTCCTAATACTAAGAACAACTAACATTTACTGAGCCCATGCAATGTGCCAGGCACTGGGCAGAGGACCATAGGTGTGTTTATATAGACCTCATAATAATTCTATAACATAAATATTATCATCTCCATGTTACAAGTGGGTAAATAGAAGCACCTATGTTAGCGTGGCTATTAAGTGTCAGAACCAGAACTTGATCTTAGTCCACATACTTAACCACACTATCCCTGCCCCCACCTTAGGGGAATTCTCTGTACTATAAAATCCAAAACTTATTTGATGGTTCAGCAGAAATACTTGACATGTATCATAAAACAATATTTTTCTAGTTTTGTATCATCCCACTCTACATTTCAAATTTGATTGAAAACTTTAGTTCGTTCTCTAAAGAGCCCTGGGAGTATTAATATTCCGATTAATTATCTCATCTTATTTCATCATTCAAGATTGGGGTAAACCAACATATGTGGAGTTTTTATGAGTAGGCCAAGCTCCCATATTAAAGGTATTTGAAGAGACAGAAAAAGGACCCAAAACCAGAATGAAAATAACATACTAAGGAAAACATCCAATAATGTAGATCCTATTTCAATGCATAAATAATCAAATACAGATTAGTAGAGCACTTGGCACTTAGAATGTACTTGCTGACTTTGTGTAATTAATTAATTAATTAGTTTTAAAGTCATGTGCTAATAAATTGGATTCTCCTTTTGAAAAGTAATCTCAAAATCCCATAACAATCTATTTATGTTACTGGGAAGGTGGGATTGCTTAAAATGTTTCACTGGGTAAAATGCAACTTTCAGTTTGGGTTAGGTACACCTATTAGATGCTCCCACAACTCTCTGCACATCTTGTAGAACTTAGCATTTTGTAATAATTTGTCTACATCTTCCCAAGAAAACAATAAACTCCATAAGGGGAAGGATTTCTGGATTGTGTTCACCGATGTATTTCTAGGGCTCAGCATAGTGCTACAGTAATACACGAAGATCAAGTAAGTTTCATTGAAATTAATAATAAATAAATGAATGAATGAGTGACTTCAGCACTCCACTACTAGACAGGACAATGAGAGCTACCCACTCATTCTGGCCCCGTCTTCCCTGAGGCCACAAGGAAGCTCAAACACACATTCACTCGCCCAGGCTCTCCTCAGCAGGGGTCCTCATTGCTTCTCACTTATCCTCTCCTTCTTCCTGTCTTCTTCCTAGTTTTTGTCTTGCATTCAGCTGTTTTGGCCTTAGTGTATACATGTTATCACCTAACCCACCTTAACTCTTCTTTATAGAACAATGTGGAGCTAAATTAATAAATAAACTAAAAATACTCCATGTGAGCCTATAATGACTGACATGAATCCACATTTTCCTACTAGAGAATTCTCTATGCATAAAGAAATGTTCCAAATCCTTATTTCTGACCAAAGACCTGTGTATTATTTTTACTTTTCCAGAGAATTACCTTGAATGGTATTGGATTTTTCACATATGGTTAGATGATTTGCACACCGATGATTTGGAAATTACATTGCCCCTGAGTTTACCCTTTTCCACCTAAAATTAAATTTTGCAGCTACCCAAAAACATTAGGAAATCCAATGCTCCTGAGGGCTTTGTAGTTAATATTGTAACACAAAGTCTTAACAGCTATAGAACCCCTCTCTGATATTCTGGGATTATTTTATATCAATAAAATTTTTTTAAAAAAAAAAGAGGGAAGGAAAAGAGAAGACAGGAAACAGGCATCATGCTTTTCTGGTATTTTTCAACATTACTGGCATCTCCTTTTCATTACTTTCAGTGTAGCCACCGGGCCCTGATATATAATGTAGAGATGGCATTAGAAAGGACTCAGGGGTAGAGTCTGACCTTCCTGGTCAGTGATTCCACCTGACTCAGGCTCAGGAAGAAAGCTCCATCCACGACCATGAAGTAAAAACTTACCTGACTCAGGTGCTATAACTTCAACCATCTCCAGCTGAAACTAGTCCTCTGAATCATGAATCCACATTTCTCATCCCTGCTATTTTGCAGAATGCCAACAAAAGGCTCAGCAATAGGGACCCAAGGTCAGAACATAAACCTGCTAATGAGATCATTTGACTCTGAGAATGTCACATAATAGAAAGCATGCTGTGCTCAGTTTTAGAAATGGTTCCTAATCCCATTATACCACTAATTTGTGTGACAAAAGGTGACTTTCTTTATCTGTCTACTCTCCAGTTTTCTCACCTGTAGAAAAGGGATACCTACCCTGCCAACTTTACTCATATATTGTGAAAACAAGTCAGCAGATAACTCGGTGCTTTGGAAAGTTATAGCACCTTGCAAATGAAGCACATCCGTATGTGGTCTACTTCCACATACCCTCCTATGTCTCTTTTGGGGTTTCTCTTGCTGAGCCCCTCCAAAACCCTCTTAAGCATGAAAAGCAAAGCCTTCCCTTTTAGCATCAATTCTGTAATTCCCCAGGGTGTAATTGGGAAGGGAAACAAATTCCCTGCTATGTTAATGGCCTATTCCTCTTCAGCTTCCTCCTAACAAAAAGAAAAATTGCAACAACTATCACTGTTGAGCATGTGTCAAGCATCTGACTTGCATTGTCTCATCTCACCTCCATAAAAACCCTCTATGGCAAGTATCAGTAGCTCCATTTTACCAATAAGGAGAATGAAAAGGAGTTTGAATAACTCACCCCAATAAAATATCCTAGGGACTTCCAAATCCTAGTGGTGGGAAAGAAGAAATCCCTTCATGCCAGAATTTCAGGCACTGTAGCAAACTGGTTAGAAAGAGGATTTTTGTTCCAGGACTGGGAGACTGGCTTTTCTGAATTATCCTCTGAACCTCTCCTCAGGGAGAACCTATGAAAAAAATCAGTTCCAGAGTTCTCACCCAAGCTGCTCTCAGGTTAGAGAGCCATGGATTCCAACACAAAGGTGTCCAGTGCAATTTAAAAAGAGGGGAGCCTAGCGACAAGAACCACATCAAAGCACACACAACAAGTGTGCTCTCCACCCCCGGGCACATTAACAAGTGACCACAGAAAGTGTGATTGAACGGTCCAGCGTGTGGCATAAAATGTCAGCAACTTTCACAGTCTTGAAAACTGTGCAAAAATAAGAGGCAGAGAGAGAGGTCTGCTCTTTACACCCACATGTCACTGTACACTTGACTTGAGCGCCCCAAAAATTCCCCTAAGCATTCTTATTGTTACGTATCACTTGTATCACTCCACAGTTTAGTCAGCCAAACCATTGCCTTTTGACAAACTGCACACAGACAAATATCACAAAATCCCCAAGTTGTAATCTCTACCCTGTTTTTCTACCTAGATGAGTAAGATTTTCCTATTTGGCTTTTTTAAGGTACATAAGCAGCAGATGTATATTCTATACAAATATCATCACTAATATGTTTACTCAGTCTTTCTTAAGATGCATCTGAGTTTATCACTACCTTTGCCCAGATTCTGACCCTTGCAAAATGTAATAAAGAAAATTACTGTACAAGGACATATTGGTTTACAGAAAGAGGTGATCATTTGCCCTTTCTAACTTTCATTATGATGGATAAAGCTTTAGCCATTTTGGGGGAAAAAAGTCATAATAAAGAAGTGCAAGGTACTTTGTCACTTTTACCAAACGTACAGTCAACACTTAAACAAATTCTTTAATATGCCATAGGGAAGCCAAACTTTATTAATCGCTATAAAATGTTTAATCATAATTCGTTTTAGCCAGTCAAATAAAACATCATCCCAGTTTTCTGTGCTGTAAGAAGATTATGTTTATTGTGAAGTGAACACAGTAATTAATACTTTATTCATCCGGTTAATATTGAACTTACATTGAAACATAGTTAAGACTATGATTGAGATAGAAAAATATGTACACAGTTTCTGATGACCCTGTACTCATTATGGTTTTTAATATATAAAAAAATAAAAAGTATTTATCATGTAAATAAGTGTACACAGCTCTTTGACAAGCTAGACTTGTGATAAGTAATACGCGCACACACACACACACACACACACACACACCCCTGGGGAGGCTAGCAGCCACTAGCCAAATAAACCAATGATTGAGCTAAGAACAGCAGTAGAAATGTACCCGATACCTTGTACCTAACAGTGCCTGGTGCATGGCAGGAACTCAGTACTTGTTCACAGTTAACAACAGATTTTAACCCTGATTTAAATTTTTTAGGGGGAGTTGTAAAAATGTTGGACTTCAGGAGTAGGTCAGAGGCATCAGTGCTGAGTATTTTTCACATCTCAGTTTTGTTGCTTTTTAAAATTTCCTACTCAAAATCAATATACTACTTCTTGAAATGAGCATTACTCGAGTTGCTGAGTTTATTTTCATATCTTAAGTGTATGAGTTTTACTTTCAGTTTTTACCTTAGACACATGTCTTGATCAATATACATGAATTCACACAATCCTCCATAAAGCCAAGTGCTTTCAAAATGATTGTACTATACATTTGTGGAGCACCTGAGAGTTATTCATTGCTTTCATGCTCGTTATCTCATTTAATGCAAACAACCACCGTGCACATGAGAAGGACAGCTTCACAGTCCCCACTTTGCAAGTGAGAAATGAGCTCAGAGAAGTCAAAGTGTCTGGGCCAATGTCACAGAACTAACAAGTGACAAAATTGGGACTGGAAGGAATCCAGGCCTTCTGGGTCTTCCTTCAACACACTACCCACACATAGCACAATGCTACAATCATGAAATTAATTACCCACAAGCTATTCCTACTCTGCCTCCATTCATTCAAATGTCTGTTCAGTATTTACAGTATTTACACGTGCCAGACACTGAACAAGAAAGACAGATAAAAGTTCATCAACTCTTCATGCTTTTTCAGGAGCTTTGTCCGACTCTTTATTCTTACCCTCATTTCCAGGAGCAGCCTGGGCTTTCCTGCTTAAATTGTCCAAAATAAACATGGCAACAGCTTGAAGTCATAGCATGTAATTTGGGGTACTGCGATGAAGGCACCTGAAAGTCCATTTGGGGGAAACTTTCTGAGACCTTCCTTGAATCCTTGGTCTACTGAATACTGTATGTTAAAGAAGGGTGCCATGACTCTGCTCTACTGAGAGTACGTGATTCAGTGACACAGGAAAGTGATATGTTTAATGTCACACTGTTTTTTTTCCCATTGTCCTAGATTGTCTAGACTATGTAGGTGACTCAGTAACCTTTCCTCCCAGTACCCATCCACCTCTCTGGGCCTATGTGAACCACTGAATCCCCCACTCATCCACCCAGGTCTGGACATCTAAGCAGGACTGTTTACAGAGGTGCCTTCCAGAGACCTAAGAATAATAATCCTACCCCAGATTTCTCATCCCTAAAATATCATTCAAGCTTTATTCTTTTATATTAAATATTGCTCTCTTCATTCAGTTTTTAAAATGCAAATGCTATTAGAAGAAATAGCATGGGACATTTCTGTTGCCTTAGTGTGAATCTGTTTACCATGGGCTTTCTAGAAAGGGAGGAGGAACAGGGCATCCTGGCTTAAATGGGATCTTGAGAAACAGGAGGCCTGTAGAACCTTCAGAGGCACAGATAAAGCTCTCCAACTTCATGGTTTTGCCAAAAGGAGCTCTGAAAATAGGTATATTCTTAGCTCCTAAAGATATAATACCCACTGGGCAATTTTTCTTCCTTTGGCCTTTTTTTTTTTTTTTTTTTGATAAAAAATATCCAAAGGAAATGAAATCAGTAACTCAAAGTAATGTGTACAATCCCATGTTCACTGCAGCTATATTCACAATAGACAAGATATGCAAACAACCTAGGTGTCCATCAATGGATGAGTGAATAAAGAAAAGGTGGTATATATATAAACGGAATATTACTCAGCAAAAAAAAATAAGGAAATCCTGCCATTTGTGGCAACATAGATGAACCAGGAAGACATTATGCCAAGTGAAGTAAGTCAGACACAGAAATCCTAATACTGTATGATCTCACTTACATGTAGAATCTAAAAAAGGGTGAACTCATGGAAACAAAGAGTAGAATGGTGGTTGCCAAGGGATAGGGGGAGGGAGAAATAGATGGATGTTGATCACACACTGTCCATTATAAGATGAACAAGTTCTGAGGGTGGTGATTCTGAGGGACTTGTTAATTAATTCGATTGTGATAATCATTATACAATGTACACATATATCAAATCATCACATGGTTTACCCTGAATATATAGAATCTTTATTTGTCAATTAAATATTTAAAAATAAAGTAAATAAATGAACAAATGTAAAATAATAATTCATTTTTAATGTAAAATGGAACTTTGACTTCTATGGAGAAATGGGGCAATAATTTTGAGTATGAAACTGTCCATGTGCCTCTAAGAAATTTCTACCTGAGTGCATTACTATCAAATCAAATAAATCATCACTCTGAAAGACCTTCCTAAACACCTCCCCATAAACATTCAGTTTTTCCACAAATCCACAATTTAGTCTAGGACCTTGGGAACCTCTTTTTTTTTTTTAATTTATTTTATTTATTGAATCAAAATAGATTATACATATTTTGGGGATTGAACATTGAGATATGTTGATTAAATCAATATTACTAGCATATATGTTGTTACAAATCATAATTATTCTTTATGCCCCTTGTCCAATCTCTCCCTTCCCCCATTCCCTCCCCCTCCCCACTCTAATTACTCTAGATTTCTTCTCTCCTTCTGAAAGCATAATGGTTACTCTGTTAATTTGTTGCCTAGATGATCTGTCCAATGCTGAGAGATGTGATGAGTCCCCCAATATTATCATAGAGCAGATGCTTCTTCTGTCACTCTGAAATGGGCTTTGTGGAAAGAGACATCCTCTTCTTTGTCTCTGCTGG